>NC_134646.1:59548209-59848209 GCF_030463565.1 Pelecanus crispus | reverse complement strand
ACTCTATGGAGTTTATTTCTACGCAGCAGACCTGTTACTGCAGTAGGCTAATGTGCGTGGCTTTTCTTATTTTTTCCTCTCCCAGAACCCATCTACGTTCCTTTCCTCATTGTTGGATCAATATTTATTGCCTTCATTATCGTGGGCTCTCTGGTGGCGGTTTATTGTTGCACATGTTTAAGACCTAAACAACCGTCGCAGCCAATCCGATTTTCTCTGCGGAGCTATCAGACGGAGACTCTTCCCATGATCCTGGCCTCGACAAGCTTCAGGACGCCGTCGAGGCCGTCCAGTACCGCGACAAGTTCCAGTTCGGCCAGCGGCTCGGTTCGCAGGTTCTCCTTTCCCCGGGCAGAGCCAGGGTGCCCTGTGGCATCGCCACCTCCACCGTACACATCCGGCTGCTTCCAGACCGCCCATGCAGTCCACCTGACCCAGCCGTCGGGATTTCTGGTGTCGCCGCCGTACTTTGGGTATCCTCTCCAGCCAGAGCCTGCCCTGGCTGGGAAGAGCTGCTCCGATTTCAGTGAGAGCTGAAAGGGGTTGTCAAGAAATAACGCAGCCTTCGGAAGCGCAGGGACTGCTGCTGTTGGGTGTCACGCTGACGTGCTCTGGGGTTGCAGGAGTCAGAACCGTTCCCGTGGGTGAGTTGCCCTTGAAAAGTGCAAGGTCTCATTTGGGATCTCATTTCCCAAACTTGGATCGCACCTACAAATGAATTGTAAAATATTCCAAACTTAGTTGCTCTAAAAACCAACTGCTCTGATCGTTCAGTTTAATTTGTGCAGAACGTGTTCAGAGACAAGTAGAAAAAAACATTTTGGGATAAAGGTACTCATTTCACAGCGTTATAAATGACATTTTAACCCTAAATGCTATTAACTTGGTTAACAAACGGTGGCTGCATTCCACTGATAATAATCAGACTAGTTCTATAAAGCAGTAATAAGTCTGAGAAGAGAGGAGTAATGTTTACTAAAGAAGATCCTGAAAACAGCTGACTGCTTCCCACTTCCATGAGCAATGAAAATAAGAGGAAAAATTTTACTACAGATATCAAAATGTGTAGGGTTTTTAAAATACACATAATATTCCTGAACTTACACTGCGTTACTTGTATTAGTAAACTTTAACTACGATAGATAAAACTAGTACTAATTAGGCTAGTTGAAAATGAGCCAATCCCAAGCAGCCAAATAATTATCTATGAGAAAAGCAGAATGTATTCAGCAATATCAGTAGTAACTTCTCTGCATAAAATTCTAAAAATGGCGTTATATTAAAGTATCTTTCAGAAGGAAGTATTTATTGTTGGCTTTTTGCTCAGCAACATTTGTAAGTTGGACAAACTGATCATAAACTCCTATTTGTAAAATTAGTCATGTATAAAATGTAAAGACAAGCTTGTAATTTAAAATGTATTTACAGCATTGACAACACTAATTATTTAGTAGTCACGCACAAAAAAATTATCAATAAACTGTATGATTGAAATGCTGTGTCTTCTGTATGTCTTTGTATAGTGTTTGATGAGCAACTTTTCATTTTGATGGTGTAACTATGCTGTATTTTTTCCTGTTAAAATAGTTAATTTTGCTTTTGTAAATGATTTACATCTTTAACTGCACCTGTTGTGCAGATTTAATATAGTATAAAGTTCTGACTGTATAGCAAACTAATAGATTAATTAATGTCTTTTATATGTAACTGTGGTAAAAATGTAAAAACTACACTGATTAGTTGGGTATTTTAATTTAAAACATCCTGCCCTAGGAATAAATTTTGTTTGCCCTTCTACATTCCTTCACCCAAGTAAACCAACAAACCAAATGGAAGCAGAAAAAAACACATATAAACCAAACACATGCAGCAAGCAAATGGAAAACACACAAGCAAAAATGCAGTCATTAAAGGGCTTCTCTGTATATGTATTTCTGTGAATAAACAAACTCATTCTGTGTGTCAGAATCTGCAATATCAGAGGCTGAACTGTCCTATTTTATCAGCCCTGAACTCCCAGTGTATAGGATCCCTTGAAGTATGTTATAGCCAACCTATTTTACAAGTACCAGCATATCAGTGCATAGTAAAATTACAGCACTTCTATTCTGAATTACAGTGTGCTTCTCTGGATTTTAGAAAAGCTTCACTGGTTCTTCCTCAAGAGTTGAATACATTTTTTTTCTTAGCAAATATCTAACAATTGGTATCTTGGCATTTATGAAAAAAGTATTTTGAAATAGCCCTTGTAATATGTTTTTTATTGCATAATTAACATTACAATCCAATAGATATTACTGCTGGAAATGCGGTTTCTAAGCAGAAAGACCACTTATGTGGTATACAACGGTGTTGTAAGTAATAGGCTTTAGCTTGAATGTTGTAATTGTTAATTACAAACTAAAATAGTGATACACAGTAGCGTATGTTTTATAAAAATCTAAAAAGTAGATTTCGAGTACTTGGGAAATTACTTGAAAGGTAAGTGTTCTGGCTTGCAATTTTTAAGAAACAATCTTCAAGGAAGGGCACGGGTAAATTTTTGCCCACCTTTGATGATGTCCCATAGGACTCCTTTCACTGCACGTTTTGAACGGGTAAGAAATATGGGACTGTTCATCAAGTAACTTTTTGGAAAAGTCATTTAATATTGCAACAGGTATCAGCTCTGTTGTGTGGAAGCATCCTGCGAGATCTACATACAGCAGAAGCAGTAAAACAGTTAAACTAAACGTTTTTTTACAAATATATCAAGTCTTCAATTAGCAGAAATCTTTTGTCTAGTAAACCAAGGCAACACTGATACTTCTGGAGGCAGAAACTTGATCAATTCTAGTTAAGAAGGTGCAATTTTATGCTCCTCTCAAGAGTGATTAGTCACCCGAGCCACTGACACAGGTGGGGGGTAGCTGAAATTTAGTGTTTTGCTCCCAGACAGGCTGTACAGAGAAGCCACGAGCTGGACTCAGTTACTGCCTATTAACATTTGGCGGTGTACACTGCACAGGCCAGGCTGCTTCACTGTCATGGGCTCCACGGTCAGATTTACTACTGTTTTAACACAGGGATGGATTTTTGCTACACTTGCATACGGGCTTAGCAATTTTAATGATTATTCAGCCTCAGTATAGGCTGTGCGGCGTGAAACTCAGCCTAGCAGGCAAGACCCCTCCGAGCGACTTCCTTTCCTCCCCCGATGCTGCGTAATGGGTTTGACCTCATAAAATGCTTGAAGAACTTGACACACAAGAGTAATTTCATTGAATCAGACTTAGACAAGTCTGTAAGTTTATAGAGTGCAAACATTTCACAGACTGGTGGCCAGAGTGCAACAAATCCTGCAGGCGGGGGTCTAAGGCTGGCAAAGATCAGGTATAGTTAAAGTAGCCGTGCTGGGTTACCTGTGAAGGGGGTGAGGTGGGGATTATGCATCATCTGCAAGTAGATAGACAAAGAAGAATCTATCAATTAAGAAGAATCTATAAATTCTTGTTCGTGTAGCTACAGTGGCAGTGACCTATACAGCTGAAGGGAGAGGAAGGGAGGTGGCCAGAATACAAGCCCACGGACCGAAATGCTACTGGCTGGGCCAGCAGTTTCCAACCCTGATGGATTCAGGATGGAGGCGAGAATGCTGAATTTCCTTCCTAATGAAAAGGACCTATTGGCACTAGATGCTCCTGTGATCTACAGAAAATGGTAATTTCCCCCAAACCCGCAGACAGGACACAAATGGCATTCTGATACACAGTTTTAATGAGTAATGAAACAGTTTGAAGGACTAGACGTACACTTCAACTAAAAGAAATTGCTTGCTAGCGGAAGTAACAGTAGCTGCTTTACTGCCATGCTTATTTTTTAACACAGTAGGTTTAACTATTTCTTTTGTAATACTGAAGTTAGCTCATACTCATTTTACTAGAGTGACACCAATCTAATATATATCAAAATGAAACAAAAATCACAGTAAATTTATTATTGTAATTCACACACATGCTTTGATTGCCGTTAACTGGTAATGGCATGTCTGAAACCCAAGCCTTCTGTGGGCAAAGAATAATAGTGACATGAACTAGATCAGCCATTTGTTTTGTGTTTCTACACTTGGGTTTCTTAAGCGTGTATCTCCAAAATGTGTCAAAACTCCTCAGTGCTAGGAAAAACATTACACGTACTTGCAAGAATGTCTGAGGGATTTTATTTGAAACTAGGTAAGTGGTATGGTATATGGCTATGTAAGATCATGAATTATTTGTAACACTAATCTCACTGGAATTTAAAAAAAAAAGTGACAATTTCAGAATTACTTTGCCACTACTGTTGAGTTAAAGCTTGACAGTAACATTAAGGATATGGACTTGATTTTTGGCGCTGTGTTTCTGCATCTTGCAATGTGCTGTGTGAAGTCCTCTCTGAACAGAGCTTCTGCTTTTGAGGGGGCTGCTGCTCCACAATACTCACGTAAACAGTTTTTGATTCGCAATTTCACTAAGGCCGTAATTCCATGCTATGCCGTCTTCATTAGCAACGGCAGAATAAGAAACGCCTTTCAGTTCTTTTTACTCTCTCTGACTTGTGCAAATTCAGGGGGCTGTGGTGTAAATCAAGTTAGTGAAATGATTTAGCTTAAAAATAACATTTGCCATAAGAAAGGAGTGAAAGGATGTGAAAGGGAGCCTGGATCATTATAAACTGGATTATAACCTGAATAATTTCAATGGCCTCCTGACTGCCAGTGTAATAGAGGTGGTGACATACCATGAGGTGGAATCTCCTTAAACCAGCTCTACCATTAAAGACTGGGTATCATGAAGCTAACAGCGTGAAAGACGCATCTATTATCAAACCTGCCTTGACAGAATACAAAATAAATTAGTTGTCTAGTGTATAGAAAGAATCAACCACCTATCTACAACCAAAACAGTTTAGGTTTGGATATATTGATTTTTATTCAGTGGGTGGGCACTGTTGGAGAGAGAAATACCTGCTACTGCCACAGCCAGAGGATACAGTATTTACCACTGTCTTCTGAAAAAGGAGATGTTTCCTTATTCCTGCTCTACCATTCTTGTACTGCATCCTCCTCTTTCAAGATACAGCATCACCACCAGAAGTATGTTAGGGCTCTGCTGCAAATCACTAAATTACAGACTCCAATGCTCTTTTTTTTTCACTCTTTCTGGACTTCACACAAGAACTGAAAAAGACATCTCAAAATAACTGTTAAAAAAAACCCCCTTAGAACCATTTTCTGCTTTTTCAGTTTACCTGAATAACATAAGAATCTTTGGTGTTTGTGAAATTCTATTTCTGGTATGTCCAGTTTTAAAGAATTCAAAACCAAGAGTGATGGGATATATGATTTCCTTTGAAAGTAATCCCTATCGTTTGCAACCAATCAATTTGACAAAGCTTCTTCATTTAATGGCAAAGTTTATTAATTTTTTAACAATTAAAAGACAAAACATTTAAAATTTGCAGTTCAAAACATGCACATTCACCGAATGCCAAATGACATGTAACACTGCATAGAACTGAATGTGTTACTAAAAGAGAATAACTATTTATAAAACACAGTGCATTTAACATCCAGTTAAAACTAAACCTGAGAAACTACCATAAACACCAAGTCAAAAAGTCTTCATTCATGCAGCTTCATAATTTCCACAACAGTTTCAGCAGTAATGGCTTAGTGAAGCTGTAAAACCTCACTTTACCTTGAATGCAAATTTTGCTAGTACAGACTGACCGCTTTCTGCAGCGGTTCATACATATCAAGCACTGAAAATCTTAATGAAAAATTAAGTTGAAGTAGAAAAACAATTATTAATGCATTTATGGCTTCTATTCTACAACAAAGAAACACCATAAAATATGATTTTTAAAAAAACTTGTTCTGGTCACAGCTTTGCAATTACAAATCACTTTCTATATGGAAATGCTTTCATTTAAGTTAAAAGTATCAACCCTCCGAAGTGCCCAGCTTTGCACATCATTACTCAGATGAGTAGTCCTTATACTCACAAACAGTCCAGTTGAAGTCTATGTGAAGTAACGGTTTGCATAAGCAGGAACCAGGTTTGGAATGCTAAAATATTCCTTTGTTTAATAAAGATCTATTGGTTAACAGCGAGGAAACTGGGGGAGTGAGGGCAGAGGAGGGGAAGGAGAAACTCATTTGTTGAGTTTTGTTACCAGTGAAAACATCCAGTACCAAGAAAGTTGAACTGACAAACTCATTTGCTTACACAGCGCTAGCTTCTCGATATATTATGAGCAGACTGTTAACGGAGGCATTAAAAAACAGGGAACAGCATCCACCATGCATTGCCTCAGAACACTTAGAAATATTGCCTCATGCAGACAGAATGATAAATCCATCAGAACTACAAGTGCTTTTACACAATACATAAGAAAAGGAAATAACTTCTCTCCTTAAATTTAACACGTATTCCAAATTACTCATCATTCAAGATGGGTTTAAATGTAATAAAAGAAGTCTTAAGACACTTAGCGCACATCTTGTAACACAGTGAATTTTATGGATGTATGTGGACATATAGGAATTTTCAGCTATCTCTTAGTGTTTCAAAATATTTTATTTATCGTTTTATACAAATAGAATGATGACTAAGTATAAATCTGTTGAAACTGCTTTGCAAAAATAAGTGTAAAATTAGGAAATGGCAAGAAAAAATTCCAAATACAAATTATCAATAGGTTTGTTAAAATTTGTTTCCTGTTACTTACTCTTCTGAATCATTTATATATATATGTATATATTTAAAAATAATCAAGCAACAGTATTTATATAAGATATCCAATTTCTAAGTGGCACTCGTTCAACTTTTTGACTGAAATTTTTCATACTAACTTGTAATTGTTATGCAGTGCACATGAAACAGATGGAAAAGTCCATGTGAATTCTACATTTAATACAAATTTGAATTTTCAAACAATAAGAATAGAGGCATTGTTACAAGCATTTTTGCCTATGCTCTTTTTTCTTTAAATAAACATCTGCACAACCCCTTATTTTAACAAAGATATGATGTACTAACAGGATGGTAATAGATTATATTACCGTGTACTCAACATGAAAATAAAGTGCATATTGTATACTTGACCTGATTTAAAAATGGGCACACATAGCTAAGATGATCTTATATTTTAAAATGGAATTGTATGAGCAATCAAAAACCACAGAATTGCCACATTGTCTTTTTTACTATTTCCAAGCAGTATCTTCCAAACACTAATTACCAGACAATAAATAACATATAGTGTGTAGAAAAAGTATAGACACAGGAGAAAAACCCATCAGAAGTAATAAAAATGAAAAATGCATTTTGCAAAATACTTCTTCGAATTCTGTAAAGATGTAAGGATGAAATGCTGTGGTAAGACTATCTTAAAAACCTTAAATTACAGTCTAAATTTAGGATCTTAGAGCTGTTTCAGTTGCCTTCTTCCTTAAGCTAGTTAAACTGGGGATATACTGTATGTTATTTTTCACAAACTGTATCACAATGGTGAGACAGAATTTTATTTCATAGGAAGAATAAGAGATCATGTAATTTCGCATTGTAAGTACTTTACAATGCATTCTAGTCCTCACGTCCCATCTGCAGAATCAGCAATTAAACCGCTTAGAACAGAAAAAACCCAGTAATTTAAAATTTAGCCATAAAGAGAATATGTATGGATTGAGTTGTTTTATATGAGTTAAGTACACTGAATGATTATAAAGGAGCAACAGTGTCATGGTTAATTTCAGAAATGTTTTGAAGTTGGTCATTGTCCCTTGGATGACAGAAAATAGGGATCCCCATTTTAGGAAAGGGGCATGCCCCCAAATTTTTTCTTGCCTTAGGTCAAGTGATTTGGCCCTCCCATATTGATCCATCTATTTATCTATGCCTGAAATGGCTTTTCTGAAGGCAGTTCTTGTCTGCATGACTGACTGGCAGTCCTGTTTCTAGTGGGATACGTTCCCTTTGTCCCTGTGTCTTCTGTTTTCTGTTTAAAGATCACTCCGGGAAAGTGAGAGGAAGACATTGCATAACATGCATATGAAATGCAGACTGCCTTCCCATTGACAGGCCTTCCTAAATATGTACTTTCATATGGTGCCTTTTGTTGGGCTTTCCAGTGTATTTGTAAGTTTCTCTTAGAATGGAGCATAAGAAACTTGGATAGTGCAATAAAGTTAGGTTAAGTGTTTAGTTAGATGAAAGGCAAAGAGGTAAAGTCACCTTTAGTAAGTATATGACTAATGAAGGAGGGCAGAGAAAAGATGGGATTGGATGACTTCTTACTTCTAAGTTGAAAGTGGACAATTTGGAGAGCAAAGAGGAAATTCTTAACAGATCATTGGGGATGTAATTGTTCTGCTTTTCCATCTAGTTGATCTCCATTCAAAGAAAAAAAAGATAATTTCTATGTAATGTATAGAAATTTAATTAAAAATAAAACCAACTGCCACTATAGAAAAATGTATTTTAAATGTAATTATGGTGGCTTTTAAACTCAGAATTAAACATGGACTAAAAAACTACAAGATTTAACTAAATTCTGAAGTTAAAGTAGCTTTTCTTAGTTTGAAACCTGATGGTTGTTGGGCGGTAAGCTGAGAAATACCAAGTATAACTACTTAAAAAAGTTATCACAATGTTCTCATTTAATACTTCCCTCCTTTTTTTTTCCCCTTAAACAAGGTGCATATCTCTTTCTGCAGTCACTTTCTCTCCATTTTTAATTAAAGGTGAGAGTATATAGGTATTCTGCATGACCAGTAAGTTGTAAAGAGGCTGCTGCAATCTATTTCACACCTTTATAGGAAGTAGCTTTAGTGCAAATAAACCAGTACATACCACAGACTAGCAAAGGGCATGCTTTGCTCTCTATTTCAATGTATGCATTTCAAATAATTTTAGTATAAAAATGTTGAAAATTTAATTAATTTTAAAAAATAAGTTAAAACAAACTTTATTTTGAACCTACAGTATAAGCAGATATAACTAAGCATCGCAAAAATAATTAAAGTTTGCTAAAGGGAAGTAAGGCAGAGTAATTCTTAAAAAATTGAACAAAGTAATATGCGTACTCAATTTTACAAGGTGGCAGCCATTTTCAACATATGCAATACTAAATGAAAATAAGGGAAAAGCTTGTATAAGGCCAAAGGTGCAAAGACTTGCAGTTTTCAAAGCAAATGCCGTAAAGGCCACTCAAATTAGACTCGCTGTACTGTAAATCTTTCTCCTCAGGTGTGAAGACTCAAGCATGCAGTTTCGAGATCAGGACTGGAGTTAATTTCCTTTCAAATTATTTCTAACAACAAAAAACATTTATGGAGCTTCTTTGGCAAACGTTTTTAGGTTAGTTTGACACAAACAGCTATAAACACCTTTACTCAAAATCTTTCTCAAAGAAGGTGAATTAACACCATTAAGATACTATTTTTTCAGCACTTGTTGAAATCAAAGGCTTGTTATCAACTGTATTTAAATACATTAACACTTAAAAACCTTCACAGATGCTAATGGTCTGTCAATGTAAAGTATGTTTAGCGATCTGACCATTGCCTTCTGAGTATATGACCAGTATTGATTCAACTTCATTGTAAAATAAGCAAGCTGGCAAGATACAAGGTAAATTCCAATCTGTTTACAAAGGCTAAGCAAATACTTGTCAAAAAATTTAGAGATGGTGTGTTACCGTATAGTTGCACAGTGCTTATGTCTACTGAATACACAAATCCAAACTTCATGGAACAAGACCATCATAGATCTTTAAATCTCTGATAACTGGGCCATGGTCGCAGCTCCCAGCAAAGATCTAGTAGTCTGTCTCACAAAAGTAACTACTAAGGCCTAAATATGGAGCAGTGTTCCTTCACCATTCCTCAGGCCTTTGTTTTGTGGTATCATAAGCTCTTATTACTTCAGACTGGGAAACAATTCCATTTTCATCTTGAGAGAAGGCATAGCCATCTGCAGATATAAAACAAAATAGAAACCAGTTAAGTTTTAATCAGATTTTTTTGTGAAAGCTTTAATAAAAACAATCCAACAAAGGTCAGTAGAGGGGAATAAACCTCTTTTCAGCAATTAGTAGGTAGAAAACCCATGCCGTTTCTTACATAATTTTGCAATTATAAAATAGCAGAAAGAACTTTGTGCAGTATCTTAGGAATGAAGAGAAACCTACCGACAGGCAAAGAACATGATCTACTGGGCTTAGGATGCTGCATCTTTACTATAAACAAATGCAGTGAAAGGTAGAATTTTACTTCTGTATTATTAATGGATATTTATTTTTACTTTCAGTGAACACTTACGAAGCAAGTTTTGCTGCAGAGAGTCAGAGCGATACAAGTTCACATGGTTCTTCTTAAAAACATTCTTCAGTAGTTGGGCTCTTTCAGTTAAGCTAGAAAGAAAGTGGACACGTGAAAAATATTTACTTACTAATTACAGTATTCCTTTATCTTTGAGTCTGTTAAATGGGATTTAATTATTAAGTTAAAAGTCTCCATTCTCTTTTTTTCTTTTTTCATTGTGCCTGAACTAATTATTAAGAAGATGATTAAAAGCGTGTGTGAGGGCAGAGTATGAAGTCCAGATCCCTGGTAATGTTTTTACTTGTCACAATACAGGCAAAACATCTGTTTTGAAGCACTGTTGTGTGCTGACAATACAAATAAATGAATAATAATGTAAACATTTGAGCGTGACTCCTTTAGAAACATGAGGTGTAAAGGGGAGGCACTGGCTTCCTTGACGTAGCATGACCTGATTAGTGCCAGGCTGAATTACAGTCTGTCTTTTTCTTACATAAGACAGTGTTCTTAGCCTCTACTGACAGAGTACCTCAAAGGGATGGGAAAAGAAGATGGAGGGAAAGTCATATTCATGGCCATCGGCCGTGCATACAGAAACATACTGCTTCCATGAAAAGTGTTCTAGCAAGGTGTATTCCCCATGAAACTCCAGGTGTTTTTCTGGAGATCACACCCAAATAATAGACTACTATTACTACTAGAGGTTGGTGACTTCAGCCCATCTCTTTCCCTCTCAGCAGTACTGAGTCTGTTGTGTTATATGTTTATTGAGCTTTAATGTGATCCAAGCGTCTCTCCATTTCACCCCAACTAGAAAACAGAAAGAGTATTAAACAGTTTTTAACCAAGGCGCAAGCACCAGCTGAATGCTACAAAACTGTAGTGAATGGAGGAGTGAAGGTATCAGGTTTCCTTACTGTGCATCTTTCTTACACTTAAAGTTCTCTCAAATAGGATCCTACATTACTACATAAGTAACTGATGGACTAGCCATAGCTCAGAAAGCTTTCCAAATCTGACAATTTTGATAACATATTACAAATGTGCAAGGGACTATATTAAAAAAACTTAAGCAAACCCTTCAATTTCTTCCTCTGAATTTGATACTCACTGTGAATTAGAGCTTGTGTTTCAGAGAAATACTAACTTATCATTTAAACATTTCCAATGCTGAAAAATCCAGCACCTCCCCATGTGAACTGGTCTAAAAATTAGTTCACTTAAAAAAAAAAAAGTATCTTACATTTATTCTGAGTATATAGTGATTTAACTTTGTTATAGTTTTGCTAGATTATCTAAGTTGTCTCTTGTGTAAGGACATAGTAAGTATAACAGATTTCACATACCTATGTTACTGAGTTTTGATCAGTCAAATTATTTTTTAGTATTATTGTCAATTAGCTCAACAGACTTACCTTCCCAGGCTACCTACCAGACTAAGTGGTGCAGGGAATGAAACTAGATTGCTTCCCTTACTAGATCAGCATTCAAACCATTGAATTAGAAATGCTCATTCTTCCTTCAGTGAGTATATACTTCTTATATAGGAAGTTGAATCATTGTCTGAAACTGGAAAGACTAATGGTCTATCTCCCCTTTCTGTTCCCCTCCAGTCTGGTGGTTAAAGCATATACCAGGAGGTGAGAGCTTGGCTCTTCTAAGCTGGAAGAGGGAAATCAACCTATTATTCCCACACCCATAGAGGAACGCTAACTGAAAAATCTATAGGTAAGAGGACAGGCAGGGGGAAATGCTTCTGTGGCATGTTTTAAATGAAAAGATGGAATAAGACTTCCTTGTAAAAAAGGAATTAGGTACCGATCCCAGGAGAGCAGTTGGCCAGACTGAACCAAGAATGGAGAGGCTGGAGTACTGAGACACACCTCGCTCTCAGTGTTTTCATAAGCTAGCTCTTTGGGGATTTATTTGGTTGGTTTTTTTTGTTTTGTTTTGGTTTGGTTTTTTTGTAATAATTTTTTTGTTCTAATTGCTCCTCTAGGCTGTGTAGGAGCCTTGTTTTTTAGTTCAGAGCTACAAACTGTCAAAGTGACAAGATTAATAAAAAATCAGGGACTGAGGTTTAAACCACAAGGATACACAGAGTGAGTAAATAAATATTTTCATGCAAGATGGGAGGTCAAAGAGGTGGAAGACCATGTGAAAACCTAGATGCAGTTATCAGCTGTATCTCCTCTGCAATACATCTGAGAAACCCTTCTTTAATGTGAGTTGAAATCAGCAAATTTCTATGAAATTTTTGGTTTTGACAGGTGTAATTTTCTAATAAAAAACTATTTCATTAAAAACATAGCAGGCCTATTCTAGCATTTTTGGTACCATCATTATTCTTTGCTTTTGTTCCAGAATGAAATGTTCAGATTGCTTAAATGCTAAGAACTGAAAATACTGCCTTAAGTTTTACAAGAACATGAAGTACGCACATTTCTTAGATTATGTATAATTAAGTTTCCACTGCACAGATCTGATTGCTGGTACAGAAAATACAAATAAAGCAAGAAACAGATTTGGAAAATGAAAAGTGCTTCCAGCTATTCAGGTATTAAATTCTGCTCTATTTCTATACTTGAAGAAATACTGCAGAAAAGAAATATTATGAATCACCCTGTTGTCATTCAAAAGCATATTTAAAAATCCACTTGCGAAGTCAAGAAATCATGGTTTCATAATTATCCAATGATAAACCACAGTAACTAAATGCCTATGCTCATTATGTGTACCTACATGGACAAGCAGAGTATTAACTATTTTTGAACATGAAATGTATACACTTACAGGCAATTAATCTCATTTATAGAAAGAAAATTGACTATATATTCCTGACCAACCACTTAGCTGGTCTAAAAATAATTTCCAAGTGGACTGAATGAAAAACAGTGATTGTATGAAGCAGCATTTGCGGTATAGATCTCTAAAGACGTTTCCACAATTCATGTTATTGTTAGTCTAGGTAGTGTTCAACCCAGAAAAATATTTTTGTAGTAAGCATTAATATTCTTGTTTCTGCTTAAGCATTATATAGAACATATCAGAAAAACTGTTTTTGAACAACGGTTTATATACAAAAAGTATCCTTTTACCTTAGCCATTTCAATTTTAAGTACAAATGGCTTTGTGGCATTTAAATTACAATGTCTCTAATAACAGAAATCATACTTTTTGTGGCACAAAATTGTTAATCCACTGAAGCTGCTCTATATATGCTATCAAGGCACCCTCAAGTCAATAGTATTCTGACATGAAAGTTTACTTTCTGTTGGAAAAGTGAACATGCAAAATTCACACCTTCTTGCTCAAGATATATTCTTACTTAACTGACAAATATATATGTGACAAATCCAATTTCAACGTGTTGCCTACAGAAGAACAGAATAAAGTATTTTTGGAAAGTTTTGGGGAAGAAATCTGATTACACATCTTTACACACAATGAAACAGCAATATACAATAGGAATGCTCTTCCAGAGCCTTCAATGATAACAATTTAAAAACCTTTTCAAATCAGCACTGGAAAAATACAAGGGATGACAGATTTTAAGACTATATTAGCATGTCCTACTTTTAAAGCATATGCTAAAATACAATAAAGATCTTTGAAGAATAATATTTTAAATTATTTCAATATAAATGTCAATTTTTATCCTAATTTTAAGAAAGCAGCTGAAAGCGCAAACTCGGAATTTAAATAGGAAATTCCCATCCTAAGATGGTTTGATGGGAAAACATCAAAAGGTAAAGCCTTACAATCTGAGCCGTATTTAAATGCATGCAATATCAGGTCAACAGAGTTCTAAAAATCTGCAACGAATATATTCTAGCTGAAAAAACAGCCATCAAAATTAACACTAATATACTTGTAAGTAAACATTCAGCTACTGTCTGATTACAGCACCTAGCCAACAGTACAATCCTGACGTGTTATCTGTGGAAGTTCAGCGTCTTATTTTGTGTTGTAGTATTTTTAAGACGGGAATGGACAGAGTGGAAAAGTTCCTGAGTTACCTTTCTCACTATTTCCCAGTTACTTCTTAATCAAATAGTGATTTGTATCTTCTGAGGTTATTTTGGCATTTCATGAGAACAAACCCCTTCTTCTGCTACAACATAAAAAGGTACTTCCAGAGGTATGCACACTAGAAAAATATTATTTGGTGCTGAAGAATACACAGTAAGTTTGTCAAAAATAACTATTTGTTCTTGCATGAAAAGCACTACAACTCAAGAACAAAAAAGTCTCATGTACACATTTAAAACAGATGTAGAGAACATTCCTTACCAATTTAACTACTTACTCTGCACTGGTAACTAGTTAATCCAGGCTTCTGCAACTTAGAAGACTCAAAAATGTTTACAATAGTTCAATTGCAAGATTCAAGTAAGTCAGTTCATCACACCATTTCTTTAACAAAGAATACTTTCTCCATAAAGGGTGAAGTTTTGGCTCTATTACCTGAATTAAGATACAATATTAAAAAAATCACGGACGGATTAAATCCTTAGGAGATATTAAGATGTCTGACAATGATTTGCACGTTAGGTGGATGCCTGTATACTTCAAAGAATACAGGTCTAAAAATAACTCTGTGGAGAAGGAATGGATCTAAGAAAGACATTCTGGCAGGTAACTAAACAACCTGCATGAAGACCTCCTAACTACTCAATTGTGGGATAAAAAAAAAAATTATAAAACTAGTGGGGAAAACACCAAGTTTCTCTTACCTAAATAAAAAGTGATTTGGAAGACATTCTGTAGGATGAAGGAAGAGCATACTGCCTAGACAAATGAAGTAAAGGTAGCTGAATTTGGGAATACAAGACAAGTCTTGGGAATGCAAGTACGGAACACTGAAAAGGTACATTACCTTACTTTCTTCTACATCCACAAGATGTTCCCCTTTTAGCACTGTCTAGTACTAATGTCTGCTTTCTTTTCTGTAATTCATTCTTTTACAACTTCTGCTTTTTGCAGAAGAGCACAGAGCACAGGCTGCTTCTGACTCAAAGCTCAGCACATTGATATTTGAACTGGTTAATCTGGAGGAAGATCTTGCCCTGAAGCTGCCTGAATGAGCACTGCCACTGGAGAGAGGCATCCATAACAATCAATTTATATCACCTTTAAAGGTAAGAGAACTTACTCTTGCAAGCACTAGTTGGGTCTTGCAGTGATGAAGGAAAAGCATGCTCGATGCAAGAGTCATCATCAACTAGGGGATGATGTACTTCCAGTATGAAGCTGCTGCCACAAAGACAGCATGTAGAACCTGATGGGAGACACTGTGCAGGCATGTGCTCCTTCACAGCCCACCACACTAGACTAGGTGTTCCACAGGTGGTACGATGAGCTTCCAGGCCTCATGGTACCTCCCCTGGTATTTGCCTATGGTATCAGGGAAGATGAACTCCACTAGAGACAAAACATTCTTGAGACAATAATTTCTAGGAAAAGAAAGGAAAAGTAGGAGCAAACACTCACAAGAGCTGGATATTCCACCTATTAGAAATGGTGGTCATCACCTTGGTATCCAATGTAATTTGGTCTCAACCTGGTAAATCCTAGTAAGCTGATTCCCACAGAACTGGAGGAGGGATACAGTAAAATTGAAGGAGAAAGGGAACTTAAGTATCTTTATGAATAGAAGGTGCTTCTTGAAAATTGAACCTACAATAAAAGAAGTGGCTGTTTGTGTTTTTTCTGGTCTCTTTCCATGCATATCTTGGAAGGAAAAAAGCCTTCTTTGCTAAGCCCTTTGCCATGAAGATACTAAAAAACGAAGTCCAAAGGAAAGAAAGAACATGAAAATCAAGTATCTAAAATTTCAGCTTTTTTTTTAGACTTCACAGAACTCATGAAAATGAAAAAATTGTCCAATTGTTCAGTTTTACCTTCTCCCTTTTCAAGATGCCTGCCTGAACCTTGAAGGAGGATGTAGCAAGGGAATTCTTGTGGAGTCTTAAGTTAAAATTATTTCTTCCCTCATATAGGTTAGTCAAATTTGTTTGCTCTGGACTGGCATTAGATACAAAGCCAGCTTGTTCTATTCAATTTCAGCAAATCCTAGACAGATTTTGCATCTTCCCCTATGCTACCAAGCAGGTTTTAAAAATTTATTTTAATTTTTTTATTGTGCTTAGGCCCAATTTATAACTATACTAGCGAATGATGCAGGTTTAAACTCACTTTATAGTAATTGTTAACACAGTCAGAAGTGACAGAATTAAAATCGTACCTCGAGTTTGTTCTATACGTGACAAAGAAACACATCAGTTAAAGCCTTTGGTAAAAACCTACATCTAAGCATATCAAAAAACATATGGGCTCAGTGAACCTGAAACCTCTTTACAGATGCCTTTTTTTTGTATGGATTTTGAAAATTAACCTTTTGTCTTTGATATATGTATAAGGCTAAAAATATTAGCGCTTTTTTTTTTTTAAAAGACAATGATCTACAGTTTTTTACAGTACCTCTTGCCATGCACAACTGCCCCAGGATCCTCAGACTTTGCTTCCAACTCCTGAACTTCATCTACCAGTGTCTTAAAAGTAGCTCTCTTTACTCTGTAAGTAATACAAAATACTGCCAGATTTACTCTTCTTGAAAGTAAAAGAACATATTGTTTTAACTTATAGAAACGAATATTCAATTTACAAATCCGTTTTCCCAGATGACTTAAAATAAAGCTTTACAAGAAATATTATAAAGCAAGTCTAAATAATATATTTTATCAGCTGTTCTTGCAAATTAGAAAAAACAAATACTTATTAAAAAAGCCATTACAATTATTCAAACATTTAAAATACTAGCAACACTTGTAATAAAGTTTGTCAAAACCAAACAAGGTGAAAAATAATTTTACATAATCACCAGAGCTGATCTTCATTTGCTTTTCTTATATTAGTAATTAGAACACACATTTAAAAAGTAAGTACTTTCTCCTGTAAACCTCGGCATTTCTGTACTCACACTTTGTATACTACATCAAAAAGTAAAGCTGTCATAGGAATACAGAGAAGTCCCATCCAAAACACTCCAGAGCTGAACATCATAGCTGCCTGGAGACAAAAAAAGCACAAAATGTGATTATGTCATGACAAGAACTAGGAAAAAAGTCCTTAGAAATATCAATTACTTTGTGGAGGGTATGAAAAGCAAATTTAAATGAACCATTCTAGACTCTCTAATGTGAAATAAAACTTTAACTCATTTCTAAAGTCCCCTGAGTCGCTATAGAAATAGTAAGCACTAAGTAGATAGTAAGCACTAATTCATATTAAAAAGCTGGTAGAAAGATCACACTGCTTAGCTCTTTGAGAGAGGGGGAATCTATCCTTCCACAACCCTGCTCTACACCACTATGCTGATTGTAGACATTTCCATTAAAATCAGATTTATCACCCCACCCCCCAATCTTTGTCAATACGTTACAAGAACAATTTCTTATTTGCAATTAACCCTAACAGGATATAATGGTTCCTGACCCTTGATATGGATATTGGACACTGTTACAATCATTTTGCAATATAACTTGGATCAAAGGTATCTCCAACAGAACCCACCGTACCACAGTTCCCACACTGCCACAGACTCCTGTTCAACAAACTGCTTAAGAATGAGAACTAAGAAAACAACTAATTACATAATTATGGAAGTATGCAACATATTGTTAAATGAAGATCTAATACACTAATGCACGGTGAAATATTTGCAAACCAGATCACGGCTTTTAGCTGTGTGTTTGCTTCTTTATACAGTGCTTTATATTAATACACAGGAATTTCTTCTGTTCATAAATTAACTTGGTCTGTAAACATACTAAAAACTAAAACACACTAAAAAGCCAAAAAACCCATCATAATGTATGGACGTTAAAGGAAAAAAACCCTTTAATCTACCCTTGTAATTCATGCTCAAGTATCTACATCAATAATATTATGGATGCAAGGAGTATGATAAACACTTAACGAAGCGTATTACTGATTGTTTTGCAGTCAGTGTTAAAAATACTTTTGTAATGTAATTAGATTGCACAGAGATTGAAAGTAACATTGCTACACAATGATACCCTTTCAAATCCTTTGCTTTATTACTTGGAGACTAATTCCTTTCAAAGGTTAAACCTCAGTATGTAACTAAAATAAACAAGCTGAAATTTTACTAGTATTAATTAGCAGACAAATGCAGGTAGCTTGCAGTAGCTAAAGCCTAATTTCTGAATGCGTATATATGAACATTTTAGAATTATACTTGATACATTCATGTGAAAAAACAAAAGTGAATTGTTTTCAGGAAAAAAAAAAATCTCATTCTCATATAGATAAAAAGTTCTATTTACCTTGTTTTCATATTCAAATTCCTACTGACACTGATTCCTTGGAAAGCATTAGAATCTATTTGAAATGACAATTTGGCAAACTTTCCACAGCTATGTTAAAAGGACATAGATATTGACCCGAGATTCTAGTAATTATTTCTGCCAACAGCTGTCAGCAAAGGTGTCAACAATGAGCAGTGACAGGTTCAAAATAAAACAATTCACATTTTCAGCGAAGGAAAAAAAAAAGAAAATTTTGTATCAGAACACGGAGAAAATGTATTAGCCCAGTCACTTTATAAGCAAAACATGACTTTTGACATACTTGATGAAATACTCATTTCCTAAACCAGCAGCTAATAGGAAATGTCTATCACAACTATGTTTTGCAAGACTTTTTATAATTAAGTAGCAATTAGAGAGATGAATTTTCCCAAAAAACAACAAAAAGCCTAAAAAATACAACTTGAAGTCATTATGAATCGTTTTTAAATTTCTCAGAACATAGCAAAGAGCTGTCCTTGCATTAGCCACCCTGTATTAATGTTTGCTGGTGAAACGGCAAAAGTGATAATGTAGGTCTTAGGATGTTAATTCTGACCATTGTAATGCTAACTATGAATGAAGGAACAACTGGCGCCTACTATTCAGTCCATCCAGCCTTTGGCTTTACAAATGAACAACATGAATTGAGGGGGAAAAAAAAAAGTTTTTCTGCGTCATATTTGAAAGCCTGTCAGATTTTTTTTCTTTTACAGAGTTAATCCAAACCTAAAAGATTTAAAGCCGACATTCGCATTAAAGACAGAGGGCCTCTTTGTATTTTTTGGACGAAGAGGGGAAAAAATAAAATCCCACAGAGGTATTTCCTTCCTTTCTGTACAGAAAGCTCCCCCCTCACCCTGTAGAAAACATTTTTGTCTCTAACTTTTCACATCTCTCTACACATAGGCAGGTCATCTGGGAAATGGCAAACCAATCCTTTTCAGACAATGGCACTAACAGGAGCAGCCTGTTCTGGGGACGGACTCTGGCTGCCTCTGTTCGTGGTTTACAAATTGTTCCTAATGTGAGAGATTTGTGGTCTATGCCAAGTTTTCCCCCTTTAGGCCTTGTGAAACCAAATGGAATCTGCCACAAAAGTGGCTCCCAGGGGAATTCAGAAGTAATCCAAAATGAGAGCTGGGAAGCCTACTTTATTGTAGGACTTACAAATCTTGCAGGGAGGATAAATAATTTGTCGTCTGTGGAGCTCATGCTCAGTATTAGGACTTTCTAAAGTGAATTAACATTGCTTAGTAAGTGCATTGTACAGATTTTTATATGAGTTCTTATTTTTTAAAAAAAGAAAAAAATGCTGAGAATTACTCCCTTTCGTGGCTTAGTGGCAGATTAGAAATCCTGGTTGCAAAGCATTTTTAATGCACTGATGAAGATGTACTGTTAGGAAATGACATGCCAGAATGAACAGAGAATATTCCCTTTTCCTTCACTATGAAGAAAATACTCTGTGTTCTGCTGAAACAGCTAGGTCAGATTTTAAAACGCCTTCTGAAGAGAGAAACATGAAAATAACAGTAAAATTCTTGCCACAGAAAGCTTGTGAAAACCATTTTCAGTTTATCTATTTCAGGTGTCATCTAGGTATGTGTCCTCTCATTATAAACTACAGAACTGTTAAAATAATACCTCCTCAACACCATCAAAACAGCTACAGTTTCTCCTTGCAACAACCTACAGAGACAACTTCATTGGTTTTAGTTATCTGCATGTGTTTGCCTTCATACATGCTGAAGTGCTTACTGTTGTAATATTAAAACAGATCTGCATTTAACTCCAAGTACAGTGAAGTTCCAACAAGTGAGTTCTTGTAATGCCTCTATTCTTTGCCATTTAATTTAAAAAAAAAATCTCATAGTTCCTGTTAATTAAGAACTACTTAGGAACTCTGCTTATTAGGTGTATCAAAAACAGAGTCCCTCCATTTTCTGCAAATGCAAAACAAAGCCTTACTGGTATACAACAAATAGTAAGAGGTACTGAAACAGGGAGTACCAGGCAGTCAGGAAGCAGGTAACTGTGGACATCTGCAGGCAGAATCTGTAAATTCTTACTGGTACAAATCTCCTAATGAGACAAGAAAAATGAGTAAGACTAGACTAAGGAACATGCCTTTACTTTTTCCCTAGCTCCTTTTCTTCAGCTAAGGAACTAGTCCACTGCAAGATCACTGATTTCCTCACTGCAGGCGGGTGTGAAGGGTGGGCTGTATCCCACAGAGGGATCACTAAGATTATGGTCTTAATTATACAAACACAAATAATAAATAATATTATAAATAATAAATACATATATACAAAAGCTCACAAACACGGATACGCACTATAAATCCTAAAGCTTCAAGAAGTACCTCTGTGGTGACACAGAGCAATAGAGAGAATTAACAGAGACTTAGGTCTCCTACAGATGTGTCCTTAGTTGAGTCCCTTGTTTCAGCGCGTATTTTAATATTTTAAGTATCCATTAGAACACACATCTTGCCTTTTCCTAGAGAGTACCTTAATCACTCAGGCTGAGCAAAAGCCAGCACATTGCCTCTTCTGATCCAGTAAGTATTTGATCATTCCATACAAAGCGGAACAGCGGAAGACACAGTTCTCTGTTCAATCACCCTTTCAGCAACATGACCCTGAAAGTCGCAAAGTGCAGAGAAACTTAAATCTGGCTTTTGGGTAACATTTATTTGCGGTGAATGTTCTAGTATTTACCTGTTGGATAAATGGGTATTTTAAAAAATATCGGTGATAAGGGTCTAACTGTGGGAGTTAGTTCAGGTTTGTGAATCATCAGATCAGCACTTACCTCTAACCACAGTAAGGCATTTGAGCCCAGAAAGGGATGAAATGCAAGACTGCACCTTATTACATGTTCTTGTGACTAACTTAAGAGCAGTTGCTTATTTTCACTTTGTGAATTAAGTTCACAGGCATTTAATTCCTTCCTTCCTAGGTTACTTCAATAAAAACCCCAAACAAACCAGCAATAAATCCTGGTGCCAGCAGTGACTCTTATGAAGAGAAATTATCAGTTGCTGCTACGTCTGTTGACTTTAGACAGAATCAGTGATGGAAGTGCTTTCAAAGAAGAAAAGCAGAAAAAGACTAAAGAAAAAAAAGGCTTCACAATAAATACGAATATCCGGAAATTTCCTTAAAAAGCTGGAGAGGAGAATGACACACAAACAAAAAAAGCTTCCCCAAGAAACTGTTAGCAAAAGTTTGGCTAACAAGGTTGCACTACAGCTTTAACTAACAGACCCAAAAAATAACCTTTAGAAAATTAAAGACAATTAGCCACCTGGATGTGAAATTAGACAAGCTAGAAAATGTTGGCAAGGTGAGATTTAGCACACTACTTTTAATCATGCTTGTAATCAGAGAATATTAGTTATTCTGCAAGAAAAGGCCAGACTATCCTCTTTTCCCTTGGAGTAAAAGATTCACAGGGAAATCTATCTGAGTTGATTCAAACATGATGTAAGAAATAGTATCTGGCAAAGGTGATGTAAAGCCATGATGAGCAGATGAGTTCTGGTCATTCTACAGAGTGTGTTACCAGGATAGGGGCTGCCTGCACTGCAATAGATGTTAACAGGAAGGAGTACAGGAAACGTTGAGTTTCACTAGGATTTGTATGGAACTGAAGTCATTCCTCACTACCGCTCATCAGGGGAGAAAGTTGCTACGGAGAAAGATGGCAGCTGAGTATCATTAATCTTTTGTGTGTCATATGGATAATTGCAACAGGAACGTGTACTGAATTTGATTCACAACATTTTAAACAGAAAAAAACCCGTAAGTTTTATTTATAAAGGAGGTTGTCAATAATATGCTGAGGGAAAGAATTCAGCTGAGTGCTGATACCGGGAAAAGACTAACCAATAAAAAGGAACAATATTAGAACGGTAATACTACCAAGACAGCCCATCATAAGCAGAAAAGGTAAATTTGGTAGTTCAAAGATCAGCTCTGCTGTTTCTGTTTGTACCTGTGTGGTTAAAAAACAAGAATGGGAATGTTAACTACTGAATATGGAATAGGACTGTTGAAGTGTATCTGGGGATAGCAGACTCTGGCTAACAAACATGCAGTACTAAACTAAGTACAATTAAACCATGAAGGTCTCATGGAAATGGAAACTACCTAATGGGAATTAAATGGGAAAAGAAAAACTCCTTATGAAAATATTTTGGATTCCTGAAGTGAAAGACTACAAGCAAACTTTAAAGAACTGAATAAGCTAAAATATGTTAGTATCAGAATGGTAACATAATTAGGCTCTCAGGTGAGGATAGATGACTAAAATGGATGTGTGTTATGAGATGAACTCTGATTCACGTTAAAAAATCTTCAATATACCATTGAGTTCTTTTATGAAGTAATAATATTCTCCACAAACGTACATTGAAGCATTTTATTTCTCTAAACAAGAGGTTCACATAGGTATAGAGGGGAAGACAGACAGAGATTACTGATTATTCCTTTGTAAAGACTCACAGGTCTGTAAAAGACAAGCTGGGAAAAAACTTTGAGGGGAATGAAAAGGTGCTATGTGGGAAAATGCCCACAGGGGCCTTTGGCTGAGAATGGGCTTGAAAACCAAAAATAATATGAAGGTAAATAATAACCTCAGCTTAATTAATGATAAAATACTTAAGCTTTGTTTCAGACTACTAAAAGACTCGTAACTTAAAGTTGATCTGCTACAGAACCTGAACTAGCCATGGATACTACATAATTAACTACTTAGGTTATCACCCCTTTTTTATCACATATCCTTCTTCAATTTTACAGCCTATTTTTCCATTTTCTTCTGCTACATAAATCCTGTTCTCACATTTTTCATGTATTTTTTTCTTCTAGTCTGTGTCTGCAGAAAGACAATGGTGAACATAGCTTTTGTTGTTTAATTACTCCAATGTTCTTGGAAACTGTATTTCAAACATGCTCTCTAAATAAACAATAGTCCCTTGTTGTAAATTTACTACATCCATTACTCCCCCCAAAATGAAGAACCAGAATTTTAGATAATATTTTAATCCAGATTGGTAATAAGCAGTGACGCAGGGGAGAAAAAAAAAAAAAAAAAAAAAGACTGGCTAACTCAGCATAACTATCCCAGATATTAGCCACTGAAGAATGGCCATCTTCCACAGGTTTTCTGATAATGAAGTGAGAGTTGAGAGAGGTATTTGTTTACCATATAGGGCTCAAGGCAATTTTTAGAAATACAGATTGTCAACTGCATTATCTAACAGGTTCCCTTAAAAGCATGCATTGTACTTCTCGTTTCATTGAAGAACTTAAAAAGAATCATTACTTTTCAAATTTTAAGGGCATTATTTATAACTCCCCCTGCTAATATTGAGGAAAAGTACTATAGCAATTTTCTTAACTACACAACCATTTAAATTTATTTATTATGCTGTATTCTGCAAAAGTTATTAAAATAACATTCATCTGTTTTTAAAAATGCAAGAGACAAGCATCCATTAATAGCATCTTTTACAGGTGGAGGGACAACACAGCAGGGCATAAGCCATAAGATCCTTGTAGAGAAGCTGTTGATGTATGGGCTGGATGAACAGACAATGAGGTAGATTGAAAACTGGCTGAATAGCCAAGTGCAGAGGGTGGTGATCAGTGGCACAAAGTCTAGCTGGAGGCCAGTAACTAACAG
Source organism: Pelecanus crispus (assembly GCF_030463565.1). Classification (NCBI taxonomy): domain Eukaryota; kingdom Metazoa; phylum Chordata; class Aves; order Pelecaniformes; family Pelecanidae; genus Pelecanus; species Pelecanus crispus. The sequence goes on along the minus strand of NC_134646.1, from coordinate 59,823,795 downwards.
CATACCCCAGGGGTCAATACTGCAGTCCAGTCCTGTTTAACATCTTCATTAAAGATCTGGATGATGGGGTAGAGTGTACCCTCAGGAAGTTTGCTAATGACACAAAACTGGGAGAAGCAGTAGATGCACCAGAGGGTTGTGTTGCCATCCAGAGAGACCTCAACAGGCTGGAGAAATGGGCTGACAGGAACCTCATGCAGACGAACCACGAAGTCCTGCACCTGGGGAGGAACAACCCCATGCACCAATATATGCTGGGGGCCACCCAGCTGGGTAGCAGCTTTGCAGAAAAGGACTTGGGGGTTCTGGTGAACAACAGGTTGAACATGAGCCAGCAATGTGTCCTTGTGGCAAAGAAGGTGAATGTATCTTCGACTTCATTAGACAAAATATTGCCAGCAGAGACCAAGGGAGGTCCCCTCTACTTGGCACTGATGAGGTCACACCTAGAGAAGTGTCCAGTTCTGCGCTTCCTAGCACAGGAGACATGGGCATACTGGAGAGAGTCCTGTGAAGGGCCATGAAGATGATGAAGGGCCTGGAGCATCTCTCATGCAAGAGGAAAGGCTGAGAGAGGTGGGACTATCTAGCCTAGAGAAGACTCAGGTGGGATCTTATCAATGGAGACCGATTCCTGAAGGGAAGGTGTAAAGACAACAAAGCTAGGCTATTTCCAGTGGGTGCCCTGTGACAGGACAAGAGGCAAAGAGCACAAACTGAGAAACTGAAACACAGCAGGTTCCATCTGAACATCAGGAAATACTTTCTTATTGTGAGGGTGACTGAACATTGACACAGGTTGTCCAGAGTGGTAGTGGAGTCTCCATCCCTGGCGATACTCAAAAGCCAACTGGACATGGTCCTGGGCAACTTGCTCTAGGTGTTGGGGGGTTTGGACCAGATGACCTCCAGAGGACCTTCCAACCTCAACCATTCTATGATTGTATACCAGTCTGAATACTGGCTTTGCTCTCCATTAGACTAAAACAAATTCCCCTGTTCAGACCACACTTCAGACAAACACCTCCCCAGAGCAGACCTGTTCATTAGAGATTGAAGTATCTGGACAGCTCCGTTTTTAAAAAGTTGGGGTTTTTTTTTTTTTTGGGGGGGGGGGGGGGGGGGGGGGAGGTGTGTGTGTGTGTGTGTAAAAAAAAAAATTAGTAAGGCGACTAAAGGATGTGTATCTAGTATTTTAACAAGCACAATTCCAAATAAGCGGGTTACATGGAATAATACAGAAGGAAGCAATATTTAAGACACTAATACTGTTAATATAGTATATTCTAATACATCTTTCCTACATGGTGTAGCTAAATCATCTAACAAGGCATATTATTGTTTTTCACAAAGATTTTGCAAACCTCAATCAAATGATCTAAAATTCTGTAAAATACATGCTTGTTCCTGAACTTCGATTTCCATCAGCAGTTTTATAGATCCCTTGGGTCAGACAGAGTAGAAACAGATGGTGCTCTGGAGAACTTTACAGTGCATTATCTACAGTACCACAATAAATTAAAAAGTTCTGCAGATACTGAAATTTTGCTTTTAATCTCAATGTCATACTTATTATTCCAGTAAGTGTTACAATTTTAAGCTAACTTATTAATCAGGTAGGTGTATAAAAAAAGGCCTAACAACTCAGAACACACAACAGTAACAAACCCAAAAGAGTGAGGAATTGTACTAGTATGAAATATACACATAAAAGAAAAGTATCAACTTCAGTTATATCAATGTAGTAGAGAAAGAGATCCATGCAGTTAATTTACTCAGGTCTGCAATGAAAACGTTCTTCTAGTCTGTAGCGGCATCTTTTTTGAAATTAACTGGAGCTTGTTTCAGGTAATGGGTCAAAACAGCTGTCCTGTGCTATGATCCACCTCTCCGTAATGGTGTTAAATTTAACCACAAAATGCCTACGAAGAAGTATTTTCTTTTCTTTCTTGTGTATCTATACTTAAAAGCATAATATTTACAGGTAAAATATTAAGAAAATAACCTGTAAAGCTGGTTGTTCAGATGCTTCCACACTAGACAGTACTGACAGACAACAAATGTGTGAATAAACATTACTGCAGATAAACATTGTACTGTAATGAAGACTACATTGAAACTGCAAAGTTGTTATAAAATCACTGAAAACTTTTGAAATGTTTTCCATATTCCTCTCTCATATACTGTGCATCAAGTTCCCTCCAACAGAAATCCTGTTTTGCTACTACTACCAAAATCCTCCTGGTAGAAAAGTATTTTAACACTTTGCTATAAGCAGGTAAAACTTGAATTCCTAGTATTTTAGGATCTGCGTCTAAGACTAGAAGAATATAGTCCCTAATTCTTAGAAAAAACTCAAGAAGAGACATTTTAAAATGAATGAGTCTAAAGTACAAACAAAAATAATATGAAGGTAAATAATTTCAGCTTAATTAATGATAAAATACCTAAGTCTTGTCAGACTACTAAAAGACTCGTAACTTAAAGTTGATCTGCCACAGTACCTGAACTAGCCATGGATACTATATAATTAACTACTTAGGTTATCACCCCTTTTTTATCACATATCCTTCTTCAATTTTACAGCCTATTTTTCCATTTTCTTCTGCTACATAAATCCTGTTCTCACATTTTTCATGCATTTTTTTCTTCTAGTCTGTGTCTGCAGAAAGACAATGGTGAACTAACAGTTTTCATTTGAACATCATCAATCAGGGAAAATGAATGAAGTTTTCTTCACTAGGGACATTTTTTTAAAAACTGGAATAGAAACTGTTTTAAGGTTGACAAAATATAACTGGTTTCTTGTTTGAATGTTGATTCTAAGGTTTTGTCAGAATTTTACTAAAGAAATATGTTTCAGCTACTATCACCCAGATGCCTGTTACCAGTCTCTAACAGGTATCAGCTATACAAATGATGTATCAGTTACACTCATATCAGGAGAACACTTGTGCCAGGACACCTCTGCTTATGTGAGCCAGAAGCCACCTTTCAACTCTTCTGGTGCGCTACCTATTTGGCAACCTAGTTACCATTATTTATAGGACTTAGGAGTACTGTAACATGGAGAGCCACCTAGTTCCCACACTGTGAGGAACAGTACTGTACAGTTGGGATAAGTTGGTCCTGCGTGGGAGTAGCAATCCTGAAAGACCAGAAAACAAAGGTCTTGATGCCAGAACTGCCTCAGCATTCTAGATCAACAGGGCATTTTGGATCAAAGGGGTCCTTGTTTGGCTTTTTTGGGAAAACTCAGAGCAAAAGAGAGAGAAACAAAAATACACTTGATTACAGTATTAGGAACATGTCAAAGAAGGAGGGGTAGTGGCCTAGACAATGAACAAAACTGCTGGCACTCTGTCAGAAAGTTATCATTTTTCATTTCACTGTATTTTCTTTTAGAGCACAGCATTTTACAGTCTTTCTTTCTGTATTACTAACACACAGCAACACATATGTAAAAGCCAACTTTATCTTCTCTACAACTGGAACGATACACAAAATGATGGAAACAAAATTAGTGTAAAAAGTAGGGAAAACTTGCAAAACTATGTGACATACTTGTTTTTTTGTTCAGTGAGTTATTGGGTGATGCTTTGATACTAAAAGATGAACACAAACCAACAATTCTTATGATTTAACTTCGGGCTGCTAGCTTCAGTGCTCCAACATGAGTGTTTCTGCAACATGAACAGACTCTTTTCTTCTATTATAACTCTATTTTTTTCTTGAGGCATTATCTTGTAGTGCTTTCTGTTTAAACACATTTGTCAGAGCTGTACAGGTATTTTAAAGGAATGGATGAAAAATCCAAGTTTCAAAATATTTAGACAAAACCTTTCCCCAGCATCCAATGAATGAGTTTTCCATCAGCTCCATATGCTTTTTCTCTCCCCTTCAAGAGCATTAGTATTTTATTTTCTTGGAATAGAACCAGCAATAAGCAGCAAGAATCTTATTACTTTCATGACATTAATATGAATAAGTTAGACTGAATCCTTATTAGAGTGTTTCAGTAGGTTCTTTTCTGTCTAAAAGAAGCCATGAAAAAGATGTTTGTAGAAGACAGATACCATCATCTAGTTGGGACTGAATGGTGGGATGAATATTGTGTCAAGAATACTGACTCATAAGACTATAAACCTACTAAGGCAGAACTTTTGTTACCAGTTCTAAGGAGCTGAAAGAGAATACATTTAAACTTTATAAGGATTATAGTTGGTAAAATCTTCTTATAAATCTACAGTTTATTAAAAAAGGGGCATTTTTAATGAACACCTTCGGAAAAAAAAACCCTGAAAAATCCCTTTCAGCATAATTTATCAGATCAGGCCAAGCCAAACAGTCAAAAAGCTACAGAAGCAGAGGTCAGTTTTTGACTTGTTCATTTAATTTCTGCCAAATGTACTTGGATGAAGACTTTAAGTCTGCCTTGCACATTTGAAGCAATTAGACAAGCAGTATTGGCACAGGCAAGCAGAGATGTCCATATGGGTTTGTTTCTATCAAACCACACTCTTTTCCACAGTTAAATTTGTGAATCTTTTAGTTTGAATACTTATGGAAGGCCTAGACTTGCTTCAGAAAAACCCAGTGAATTCTGCCCTGCCAGAGACCACCTGGTCAGTGAGGGGGCTTCCGGGAGAGCATACAAAAAACCTGCTTCCAATGTGAGCCACAGTATTTGTCAACAGGGCTTTTAGCCACACAGAGTACAGCTCAAAAAGCTAGACCAGAGCTTTTACAATAAGCTCTTATGGTCTATGAGATGTTTAGGAGACTTTATTCTGATGATACAGACTTCTAACTATATTCTTAGAACAAAACCAAAACCAACCTCACCCAGCAACACTCCCCCAAACAACTGCATGTACATACACACATCTAAAACTATTATATACGTGTATGCATGCATGAGCAAACACACTAACAAAATAAGACTATCCATTTCAAGCACAGATACAGTTTTATCGCAACAAATAAATTAATTTGGGTTCGTAAGTCAGACTACTTTGGTGTCATGTTGAATTCAAACCCCAAGAGTATTTATTTTTGTTGACAGTTATGTCTCTTTACAAACAACTGTTTTTCCAAGTTTGTAGGAATTCCATTCCCTTCAAAAACATCTTTTGCTCACAATAACTTCAGAGACTGAACAGGTACTAAGTAAAATATTCAGTTATTTCAACAGTGAAGTAGCCACCTTTATGTCATACTGAGTATAACACACCCTGCTGCTCCCACTGTGCTTAATGCTATGAAAGTTCTTCTGTCTCAAAGAATAATGTATAAAGTTTTTACAAAATCTCTAAAAACAACAAATTCCAAAACCATTCTATTTCTTCTATAGAATACAGTGCATATGAAGAAAAATGCTGAAGTATGATAGCTTCTACTTTAACTTAGAATAATGTACATAATTAATTTTGAGTAGTAGAGGCAACATGGTAATGTACAAAATCTACATATACAAATTACATATTGTGCAATTTTTTTCTTAGGTGTCCAAGTACTTAAGTGAATTCCTTGTGCTTTCCATTAAAATGTAGTAGTTAGATAAATGCCTATATACTTTTTCTCCCTAACTGCTTATGTAGGAGATGAGGTTTATGGGTCTGAATTACCTCCAAGTGAGGGAGAGATATGCAGTTTTCCACATCCTGCATGAATTTTTAAATTGCTGAATTATATCACAGAAGTGGCGTTAAAGGCAGTTGCTCTTTTACTAGTGTAAGGCTTAATTTAGTTGATATGCTTTGGGAACCATTAGATGAATATGTTTCTGAAACAAGCAGGTATTCTCAGTTTCTGATTCCGACTGAGAACACACACTGAACTTCTCAGCTCAGGAGGTACTGGCCATGCCCAGAAGCAGACATTAAGTGTCTGTGAAATTAATACTAAACTTCAGATGTTTCTGAACTGAATGGTTTTGAAAATTTGGGACTGAAGTCCCAATTGTATCAGCACAGGCAGCAATTAAGCATCTTTTATGGATTCACTCCTATTTGCAATATTCAGAGCAGGTTTACGCAAATGGAATAATAAATGAAAGAGAAACCAGTAATAACTGTCAAAAGGTTAAAGATACAGTACTATAATGCATTCCAAGCAGCACAAATAGAAAAGGAAATATGTGCATGACAAGCAGCTGCTTATGCAATGTTATGGCACCTCAAATTTTGAGGCATTTTACAGTTTCAAATACTTCGCAAATTTGTAAAACTGAAGATGAAAAAACAGCCTTAACCAATGCGCTACTTGTGCTACCTCATCATAAAAAAACCCCTCCAGCCAAATAAGCACTGTACTTCTGAGTTCTGAATTTGGCTAAGGTTTCTCTTCAGAAAATTAAAACTTACTAAAGAACTGCAAAGCAGCTTACCTGTCTATTCTTCCTCACCAGGCCATATAATCACAGCTTGTTAGTTGAGGTCCATTTTCACAAGAGTGAAAATTAATGCTATTGTAAATAAACATGACTATCACATTGAAGGTATAAGAGAAGCAGCCCTCTTACGCACCTCTAGTTAGCAGAAGGATCCAGCAAAGATTAGGTCTGTACTAAAGACTGAAACAATATTCTTTGCACACATTTGGATATCAGTTAAAATGTACTTTTACCTCTCCTGACATATCAGGTGCCATAGGAATGACTGGCCACAAAGAAGAGTAGATTCCAAAAAACACTACCCAAAGTGCTATGCTGCCCCAGATAGCTATATGGCTGAACTGTTAAAACAAACAAACAAAAAAGAAAACAGAACAATAATCACAGATGTATTATGGCATAAAAAAAGATCTTTGCTACTTAGTATTTACAATGTGGTTCTGATATATTGGATGAAATTTCCGTGCATTGTATTAATTTAACTCTGCTACTTCAGTTAACTATTTCTTAAAGCAAGATGATACTTTCAGCAGCAATATTACTGCATTTTAAGCCAATTTAAGTTCAATTACAATGAGTTCAGAGTAATTTGATTTTTCTTGTTTAAGGATGACTTTACGCCTTACCCAAATGTCCTCCTTTTCAATAATAAGCATTATATTTTGTATGTGGGCATTTTGTCTTTCCACACAGTAACCACAGTTTAGTTTGATACTGTGGGCAGGGCTGACAAACTGTAAGGGCGTAATATAATAAATAAGAAGAAAATAATACAATTATTCATGCATCGTATTTTATAGAACATTTGAGAATATAGTAAAGACATTTGCTTACCAAAGTCCAATATGAGGTCTCTAATCCAGCCTTCAAGCACACAGTTAGAACCACAAACTTGAGAGAGAGAGAGGGGTGGGGGGGATTGTTATTTAATATGGGAATCTTACTTAACATACAGAATTGATTAGTTTTGTTAAACTTTCAGGAGAACAGAAGAAAAAGTTTAATGATTTTCATATTTCATGTTTAGTTGCACAAATGAAATAAGGGAAAGGACAATCAATCTCTTCAATTTACATGTGATTTCCTTAAAAATACTCAACAAAGTACTGTGTGTGTCAATGCACCTAGCTGTGTAATAGGATCCAAACCAAAGTTCATAAAGCAGAAGGCAATCATTTCTACGGACCTGCAGAAGCTATGGAAGACCCCTTCCACTTTAACAGAATCTGCTCCCCAAAAAATGTAGGACTCTCAGCAGCCCCAAAGTGAAATTCTTTTAGACCACAGCTCTCTGTATTTTTCCTCTTTTTTTGTAAGTGTGTGTGCTTAGATCTGAAGTTTAAGTGCCCCTTTGAAATGACCACAGTAAAATGCTACTAGATTTAAAGATACACTCCAGTAATGAGCTAGTAATAGAACACTAAGAATTATTAGCTTCTATTAATAATCTCCACTCATTTGATTTGGAAAACTCTTCTTTTGTATTAGAAATCTTAAACATTTCCCTCGCCTCCTAGAACTCTGCAAGTCTGGCTCTTACTGAGTCGTTAGCTTCTTTATCAATGGTATTTTGGTTACATAGAAAGGTTTGTGAAAAGTGTAGTCCACTTCAGTAGAGACGGCAGACCCCTTAGTTATGGAGAAGATGACTACTACTTTCTACATGAAGACAGATTTAGAAGATCTACATGCTGGGTTGAAAACTTGCAATTGACCAAGCTTACACTAGTCTAAATTAAAAAAGGAGAAAAAAAAAGAAGGAGGAAAAAAAAAGGCGAAAAAAAAAAAGAAGGCAAAAAAAAAAGGTGAAAAAAAAGGCGAAAAAAAGTTTTCTTTACTTCATTAGTACTTTGTTGGTAAATGAATCACCTTTGCCGAACCCTGAAAAGTCAAAGAGTTAAATGTTGGCAGCCTGAGACGTATGTTCTACATACAAAATAACACACTGAATGAGTCTGTTATGTCATTTTTCTTCTTCTCTCTCATATTAACTCTTTTCTTATCTTTACTCTTTTTATGGAGCAGTCTCTGAAAATGTCATGTTATTGTCCTGTAGGACATACTCCATTTTAGTTTAGAGATGAGCAGTAGTAGAAAGTTTATAACCCCACAGCAAGTACTAGCTGATTCAAGAAAATTGTTTATCTCCTTCCTTTGAAATTCACACAAACAGGTTTTCTGTTTAGCAAAGAAATAGTTACTATGTTTTGTAACTCACATGTGAACATGTATCAGAAGCTTTGCTTTATATGCAATTTGAAGAACATGAGTCTGAAAAACTGAGTCAAAGACCAAGCTCCAACTGTAACAGCTATAGTTTTAGCTCTAGTCTGTTGGCCAGGTTGGCAGCAATGACGTGAGTGAATTCGTGGTTGAACTTCAAGGAGCCTCAGAAACTCAGAAGAAATTTACTTCAATCAGAAGCTGAAAATAACTGGTTAAATATATTTGACAAGTCTTTCACTATGTCTGGTACACAGAAGGATACAAATCCTGCCAGAAAGCTTTCACCCTAGCTATAAGTTTATGCTTTTAATTCTGGAATCTCCTATTTCAACTACTGCTTCATTGTTAAGGACAAAAAAAATCACAGTGCCACAATTCCATTATCAAAACCATGTGTGAAATCTAATTAGAAGAAAATTAAGGACCTTGATGAGTGATATAATTTGCTTAGCCTATCCAGTTCTGGTGTTATATTTGGATGAGTGAAAAGAACTAATTATGGCAAAAAATACTTCTCATCTGGTACACTTGCTTGCTACTTTTGAGACAGTCGTAAGAAAAGAAAACATTCTTCTTCAGGATCAGATCAAAAATTCTCATTGCATGGACAAAATGAATACACAGCACAAACACTGCAGGTCTCTATAAAGGGAGACATAAACTATGTGAATAAATACCCTCCTTGCATCTTAACTGCTTCCCCTAACAAAGTTACCAACTACACACAGCGGCTTACCGAAGAATTTGGGTTTTATTGCTCACTCCTCCCCTTGATCCAAACTAATAATAGCTCATTGAATCCTACCCAGGAAACAAGAAATCAAGCTGGTATTCTGTATAAAGCACTGAGCTTTTTTTAAAAAGACCTCTCAAGAATGGTCATACAAATATTTTCATGGCACTCTACTGTTATTTGAAATTTAGTTTGAAGAAATAATTCCAGGACATGATATGAATCAGTGCACATTCCTGACTTTCTTTGGGGATCCAAAGAAACTATATTGATTTCTGAATCCTTTTGCTACTGTTTTTGCACAAGTGCTGAATGCAGACTTCCTAAAACCAGATCAGAACAGTGGGAAGAATGCAAAGTACCTCAGCTTTATGATTTTGATATCTGAAGACAATGAGTGAAAACTATCAGTGCACATCACTTCACATGCACAGATTTCTTAAAAAAATTTTCAAATCCCTCCCCCGCCCAATTTTGAAAGCCTCTCAAATCTTCATGTGTGCTCCAGACCTCCTTGAATTCCTGTGCAAGAGCAGGAATACATCAATTGCGACCCCCAACCCTCCCCAGATTTTCAGTCAGAAGTGAAGGACAGTGGAGAATCTGGAAGACAAATGAAAAAGCAGGTTGTCTGGAATTACAATGATGAAATAATGTTTTCTCAGGAAATTCTTGGCCATTCAGCAGGTTAGTAGCAAGCAATTAGCCTCTCAAGATGGTGAAGTTTCAGCTCTCCTAGTTGAAAACCAGTTGCAGAAGGTGACAGAACAATTGCACTATGACCTCTGTTTTATCATTTATGGATACAGCTTGACAAACAGTAATGAGTAGCTCCAGGTTACTATATTGAAAGTGTCAGAAATAAAGTAATATCTGAAGGTGGTGGAAAATTTTGCTGCAAATCTGAAAATGCAGTCTTTGATGTTTGTGAGTCAGCTGATGTCACAGATGATACCCAGATGTTCTGCAGTACTGTAAGATTTCAAGACTTATCCATCAACTGATGGGTGACAATCTAAACCACAGCTCTTTTTGAACACTCAGTTCTACAGGACCTACTGTAATCCAGTAAACTCTTAGTACAGCATATGTAACTTGTTTTCTCCTGGTGTCAAACTTGGCTTTTGGAAGGAAGCACAGACCAGAACGACTGGATAGGATGAAGTTCTGAGATCACTTCAGGAAAGAACTTCAGCTGTGACTGCAGCAGTATGTTGAATAATTGGGTTTAACAAGTACATGGTGCTAACTCACTCTACAAAATGATGGACAATACAAGGATACTTTTAGAGCAATCAAACAAAAGGCGATGCTATCAGAAAACTTGGCTTAGGTGCTAGGATAGGTGAAGTCATGCAACTCATGTACATACAATTCATAAAATAAACTTCAGCTGAACCAAGCAAGGTTGTGACTTCTAAGTACAGTAAACAGTGAAACATTTGTAGATAGGATGAAAACCTGGTGCAGAGAACCTCTCTCCAAGAAGAACCTGTTTCACTTAGAACAACAGATGGTTCTGGGAGATACTCTTATGAAGTATTTATCAATATTGGAGAAAGCAGTGACATTCAGATAAATGACTGACTTCTAAACACTGCTCAGTGCTATGAGGTTGTAGTACAGACACACCTGTCAGTCGAACTACTTCTGTCAGCATAGAGCTATGACAATGACTGTGACCTTACATCTTAAGTTTATTAAAACTTGCACAGAAAACACTTACCCAGGATATTCCATCCATCCCTAGTGGAGATCAGTTCATCATATGATAAGATTGCATGATCATACGCAACTAGTGCTGACAAAACATGCTGTGCTTGGCTTTTGGAACAGGGAAAGGGAAGTGTAGAGCAAATAAACTTTTAAGAGAATGTATGAACAAACAGTTTTTCAATGTGCCTGAAAGAACCAGTTTAAAGTCCATGTACGGACTGGCAGAAGAAACATTTTAACTGCCACAGCAGTAGGAGATACACAGAATGGGCTGTGGTTACTCAGCCCTTTATGCTCTTTAACCTTTCTGGTTAGCTGACCAGAAAACGCTATTCAAAATGTTCTCTCATACATAGAAGATGTTGACAGTAGCTACATTCTCAAAGGACTACAATGTATTCTAGAATACTTTCCTTTTATTTCAGCTACAATGTTTCCCTATTCCCCAAGGAAATAAATTTTGATGTGAAATTTGTATTTGCATTACAGCCCCCTTATCTTGATGGAAGAATTAAGTTCTTATTTGTATCTGCCAACAACAGGAAGTTGAAAAATTAATTAAACTCTTAACGTTGAAGAACACAGGAGAGTAAGCACAAGTCTAATTTTGCTTCTAAGAGAGATCTTGGAAAACCCTCATCTATTGGGCAACACTGACACCCAGCAAGTGAAAAACAGGCATTTAGCTTCACTGATTTATTCCAGGAGATAAAAGATTAAAAGAAAAAAAACCCAGTAATGACTAATATCTACGAGAGTAACAGAAGATTACTGTTAGGTGCGGGTCAGGTGTAATTCTGGCAGTTCGGCTGTCCCCAAAGAGGCATCCCACAAATCTTGGTTCTGTGTGGCTCTCAAGGCCCCATGATAAATTAAGAGAGGTAGAACAGGATTGTATCTTCACAAGTCCACAAACCACAAACCAGTTCCATATCCAATAATCTGGGACTTCTCCAATGCAGAAACTTACGTTAAATTATGAGCGTGCTAGTTAGGGAATTACAATTCCCATTATTTAAAATATAGACAGTTTCCAGTAAAGGACAGATTATCTTCTGCATCTTTAATAAACTGCTTTGTTTTAAAAACTGGAATTAGAATGCAAAACACACTTCAAAGCTTCTCAAAGAGTCATTCAAGTGCCATTTCTTATTCTTAAGGCACTACAATGAATCAAGTCTTCTATGTAGAGAATTATAAATAATAATAAAACCACATCTACTTAAGAGTTAAAGATAGAGCCAAGATAGATAGTCAGCTGATAGAGCACCAGATAGCTGTAAGAAGACTTACAGTGTATACAGTGTTCCCCAGGAGCAGGTAATCTGAAGTTTTACCATTGCTGAATACGGTACCTGGAGAAGGAAACAGTGATAAAAATATGTAAACATTTAACTATCCACAATAGCACTATATATATATCTAAAATCTTATTTTTGGTACAAAAGAGATGGTAGCACTTCCTACAGGGTACTAACAGCAGATTTCACCTTGAACTGTATTGAACAGTAGAGATCTATGACTTTTACAGTTTTCAGTCCTTTAAAACTTTCAGTGACTTCAGGGATTATGCTAGAAACAGAAGCTTTTTGTAACATCATATACCAATATGAGTAATAATGTATCCAGTAATAATTCAATTAGAGTGACTTTTCAGATGAGAGATACAGTATCTTACCTTCAGAAAAATATGAAATATCGTTACTATGGTGTACGTTGATTGTAACATATAAGTCAACAGAAAGCTTAGAGAGTCAGATTTTCACTGATTCTGGATATTTTTGGTATAGTAACTTATCTTTGCTCTTATCCATATTTCTGAAATTCAGTTTAAGTAAAATTACAACATATATTAAATTTTAATTCTTGAGATGCTTGTTATTCATAATATTTTCAAAATTTACCCAACTCCAATCTGTAGATCCATTTTGCACACATAGATACACACAGAGCATTTATGCAAAGAATCAGTTCCCTGAAGAGATGCGTTTGCATAAAAATCACATCTACTGTGGTTCTTAAGCTCAGAATTCCGAAGCAGTGCATTTATGCTTATTTAACAGAACTCATTTTACAACTATTGCTACAGCACAGGCTTTTCTGATCCCAGTTCTGTGAAAGTTCTTGGCAGACGTGGGACAACACACTACTGAACTATCTGGAGTGAATTCCTCATTCTCAGTGAGAAGTACTGAGCTTGCTAATTTTTTACGTGTTCAGTTCAGAAATACTTTTAGCACTTGAGATAGTTGCTCATATACTGCAACTAAACCAGAACACTTACTCTGCTGTAGAGGTTCTAATCACTGGGATATTGCTTTTAACTGCCATCATATAAAGAGTTATCAAAATACTGTGCATGTAGTAAGGAAGGATGAAAGTACAAGACAAAAAAAAAAAAAAAAGGAAAAATAAAAACCCCTAATGCTGAGAGAGCATAAGGAAGGATGTTTTTAAAAAGCTGTTTGGGGAAGGAGAAGAATAAAGGTGTTGGGGGGGGGGGGGGGTGTGCGGTTCAAGGGAGGTTTAAAACTCCTCTGATTGGGCTGGCCAGAGGAAGGTGACAAACTGATAAAAATGATCTGTAGCTGAAAACACTTATTTTTCCACCATCCCCAGCTAGCATATGGTGTATTAAATTCTGCTAATTAAGTATGTTTTCATATTTGTGTTGAGTGTTTTTCCAGCCTTCGTATCACCTTTACACCTGCTTGAAATGAAATTCATTTTAGTTGTGGATGAAGAGTGCTCCTTTCTAAAAGCTTTTCAGGACTGTGAGGCCAGTTTATCACAGAAAAAAAAGTCCTATTGATTGATATTCTGGAAGAGACAGCAGGTGAAAGTTCACACAAAAAATTACAATAAAAATGCTTGCAAACAGTCCTCCTTAACCTAGCCCTCTCCCATTCCAAGATGAGGAGCTCACAATGGCTGCCTCCTTAGCTCTAGTGATACTGGTTGCACTCCTGGCACTTTCCTGACGTAACTTTCTCCCTAGACAGACTAGCACACCACAAAGGACTACAAGAGCTCTGGAAGCCTGAAAACAAAGCTGAGACCATGGCTTATTTCAAAGGTTATACAAAAGAGGGAGCAGTTGGTGGATTTACTTGTAGATACAAGTTTGGCTTCTGTCATTTACGGTTACGTTGACAAAGCTGCATCAGAAAAAACTTCTGGGAAGATTTATGTCCTTGTCACTTTTCATATCCACATGACAGTACATGGAATGCAAAGACTCTAGTTTCGTGTACTGGACAATGATTAGATCCCACGGAGCAAATTCTGACAAACAATTCTTACAAATCCATACCTATTCTCTCATTGCATACTTCTTGGTAGACTCTACTACAATGCATGCAGTTTGAAATTCTCCACTTACAGACAAGAAAGAGGTGGACAAGTGAGACAAGAGTAAACAGGAGAAAATGCTCAAAGGATAGACTGTAAGCTCTGAGAGATTTTACTGATCTTCAGGATTTGATTTTCAACGTTCTAATAAATACCTGCTCAAACATGCACTCTGCTGCTTTACAATATATACCTAGCAGTAAAGAGCATAATGTGGATAAAACAGAGGAACAGACAAGCAGCTAAGTCTGTTCCAATCAGTCAGAATGCTGGGACTCAGGACTCTTAGGCACTAAGCTTCCTTTCATGTCTCGGGATCCTCCTGCACCTCTTCTTTGCTAAGAGAAGTTGGAGGCTGAGACCTGTTCACAGAAGTTCCTTTCTCTGGTGGATCTCTCTGGCACTCATCAGCTCCTCCCTAGAAAACTAATAGCATTATTTCCCTTTCCTCTTTACACACACAGCCATCAGAGATTTAATTAACAGCAGCTCCCATTCTGTGTTCATTTCCCCTTCATGCAGAACTCTGCGCACCAGCCGAACCCACGGTAGGTACTGGTCATACCACCCACCACGTACACAATCCCCAGGTCCCAATTCTGCTCCCCTTACTCATCTGGCCTTTCTCTAGGAATGAAAGAGGAAGACAAAAGGCAATTTGTTCAGACTTGTAGAGGCAACTTGCCAGCAGGTCAGTTCTAGCCCAGGAGCTGTGAGCTGAAGAGGCCTGCACTACAGTGCTCTCACAAGAGCTTGTGCAAGTATCTCAGCTTTGCCATTCACACATGAACTCTATTCTGCTTCACCACATAAACTCATTAAACATTTCTCCATCATGTAATGCATAAATCTCCCACATGGACTGGCTACAGCTTTGAATGGGGATTTTGGTTTGGATTTCAGGTTGTGGTTTTAGAGTATGCATTGACATTTTGGGACCTCTTTCCTCCTGGGCTGTCTAAACCTCTCCAATGCAAACCGCTGCCACTGAATGCACACCCAGCAGCCTTTCAGAGAAAACAGGCTGCTACCTACTTCCTTTTACCCCTCAGAAATCACTGAGTATAAAATACTCTGCAAGAAGTCTTCCCCTTAACCTTTTTGGGCACAAGCAGCTGTGACCGTCTCACTGTCTAGCCTCAACAGTTCCAAAATGTCCATGAGATTATTTTTGTTCCCTATCTCAGGGCAGACTGCTCGGCTACATTGGGGAAATGGAGCAGACTGCTAATTTTACAGCAAAGCTGCAGGGTACACACTTTTTTCTCCCCACAAAGTGGAAGCAAAACAAACCCCCACCCCTATGAGAGCTCCCATACACACACACATTCCCACAAACTGGAAGCAATGCTTTAAAGTTAATTTAATCCCCTAATTAATACAGCTTTCCTCCCAACTGTCCTGTTTCTTTCTGCAACTCAGGTGCATATACAACAGCTGAACTAGAAGAATGACAGGACTGAGCTGTCCAAGATGTGCCAGGTTCCTCTGTCACAAGCCTACTCATATAGATGTAAACTAATGGGTTAGTATGCTCCTGAAGTAACAGGAAAGAAGGTATACACATCAGCCATAAAAGCTTACAAAATAAGAGACAAAGACAGTAGTGATTTAGGATCTTCTAGGTATTTACCATGGTGGAGTATTATATGAAAAAACAGCATAATTAAATAGCAGGTCTCTTTTTCTCCATTGTGTTTCAGTTTACTTAAAACCTATTTATATAGTTTTATGCATATGTACATAACATTACTCCTACTTTGAAACAGATTTTAAATAAAACATTTTAAATACACTGCATCTGCTCTAGTTCCAGAAATGGTATCTTGAAATTTAATCACACAAAACTGTTAGCATTTATAAAGCTTTCCTAAGAAAAAAGAAGGTGTTTAGATATTTCATACCTTTCAAGATTTATATTTTTATTTTTCGTAATACTTACCATGCTGGAGGGCTTTTAGTGGAAACCAAAACAGAATGAATGAGTGGAAGAGGCCATTTAAACAATGAACCCAGAAAACCTAAGGGAAAACAGAAAATCCATGAGAACCATTTGCAATAAACTAGCTCTGTGAACCCTGACCTTTCTTTTTATCTGTGTGTTAGGTTCACAAAACGTGTTTCTTTCAGGCCACCACTGTGAAGTAACATAACTGACAGGCACTTTCTGCCTCTTAGCTCTTCATGGGTCATTTGTTTATTTTTATGTTTTGAAAAAACTGTGTGTATTATCTCCTTTTAATTTCAAATCAGAAGGGAAATTAAAATGTATACATATGGGAGTATCATCAGAAAAATTAAACTAAACCAGACAACTGGAACAATGCTATATTCTAAGTGGGGAACTAAGGACTCTATCTTTCATAATTTACATTTCGTGTAATAAGAAATTTGGAGAGTAGAACAATCAAAACCTGAGTTTTACATATGCCTTCCTACATATTTCCACATACGAAGGAATTAAAAAAGGACAAATAAAAGTATCTTAGATTCCTCCTTACATGCTCCATTCTTGAAGTGCACAACTTCATCATACCAAACTTCCTTTAATGTATTCCCTAAATAATTCAAATTTTACTTGCAAACTTATTTTCATTTGTAAAATATCCCTTCTGAAAAGAACCGTATTAAGGATAAATAACCTATTGATGCTTTCTATAATATATTGTATAAAGACACAAAAAGACTTAATCAAAAATACGTAACCCATTTCCTTCAGGATAGCAATCGTGTTTTTTCATTAACAACGCTTTTGACAATCATATCCTTTATTGTAACTAACTGATGTGTATTATAAGTGTTAAGGTGTTCAAACAATTGAAATTAAGTTGCCTGCCTCACAACATTTTCCACAATGTCTCAAAGTCTTTTGTTAGATTATACAACCACACTAGGTTGTATGATCCAATTTACACTCCAACACTTTGCACATTTGAACTTGTGCTACTCATTAACCTTTGTCTCTCCTTCTTGCTATGTCATTACCAGAAGTTTTTATTTGACAGAAAGCACAGGTGGGTGCAAGAAAAATTAGTTCTACTTTTCCATTTTCCTGACCAATTCTTATTGTCACATGCTAATCCTTTAACCTCTGTCATGACCTCATAACCTTTGATCCCTTTTACCATAACAAACATCTGCATCAACATTCAAGGCAGTAATGTGTCCAAATCTTTAACACCAACTATTCAGCTTGTATAGGTGGGAATTTTGTAGTTGGGAAGTTTGTATACGTTTACTCATAGCAAGTGTTGTATGGGAATAGCCACAGAATTTCCAGTGAAGTTAACAATACATACATGCAATAATAAAAGTATTACAGACTTAAAACCAGAAAAATCCAACAATTGTAATTCACAACTTACATGGTTTATTAAAACAATCACAACACAAAAGTGTCTGTATTAATGGACTAGGAAAAGTCTGATATTTGTAAAGCATTCACAGTGACACAAGAAACTATTTTCCCTAGTTTCCTTACAACTTTCAGGTTTGATTTTGTGGGTGAAGGGATGAAGCAAGGAAGAAGGAGAAAAATCTCATATGCTTCAGTGAACAAAGATAGTTTAAACAAATAATTCTATATAGACAGGGTAGTCCAGTTTTACAGCACAAGTGACACAGATATGAGAGCTAAGTATGCTGTATCAGACCACCACTACAGACCAGTACATGTAGGTATTGTTAATTCAATGACAGATAGAAAATGTCCCCAAGTTCAACATACAACGACATTACTTGAAATGTCCCAATTGTATTTAGAAAAATCAAATAACATCAGAAGGAATTCTTATAAACATCATGCATTCATGAAATTGCAGATTCAAGAAAAAGTTTCATTTAGGTTTAAGAGATTATTTAGGGACAAATCTGTAGAAATTGTGTGTATTTTATAAATTAAAGAGTCTTACATTTTTTTACTGCTCCTTGTGCTAGTCTCTCCAAGATGAATGCCACCTATTTCTGACGAAAAGTAGCCTCAGATTCCTTTTGATCCACCCTGACACATTCTTAACTGTCTCCAAGTATTTTTTGCCAAAACTCAAAATTAAACCATAAAATCACAACTCCAAATTGACAAAGAATAGTACCAAGTCCCTCCCTCTACAAATCTAATGACAGTTCTTTTTGTCCTCTGCAACACTTCTTCACAGGCTTCAGTAATCCATTTCCATATAGCAGTACAAATACATACAGCCTAGCGACAGAGAGATCTAATCACTTCTGCCTATAGAAGACAGCTTTATTACTAGCAGAGAAAAAAAATCAGGGCTGAAAAAAATAAAACGCTTGCTGCCCATTTCTGTACTTGCTAAAAATGGATAAATATGATTTGCACCATTCACAGACAAATGGACAACTGGAAAGAGTAGTAACAAAAATCCCTTCCATTTTTATACGAGCAGCGTAGAACAGAAAGGACAATGATACTGAATTCCCCTTAATTTCTGCTTTAATTATATTTCATTTTTTTATTCTACCTTAGTATTAAAGTCCAGTGCATTTTGGGAAGTCTTGTATAACTCCGGATATTTCAGCATGTTTTCTTTTCGACAGGATCTCTCAAATATTCCAAGAGTTAGTGGAGGCATTGCTGTAAACATCTAGCAGACAGATTAAAAAAACCCCAAAACAAAACAAAAAAAAAAAAAAAAAAGTGAACATATTGCAAAACTTTAAGAGGTGAGGACTTGCTTAAAGATTGCTTACTCTAGAAACTTTCATGATTATGATTGAAAATAACTGAAAACACACAAATCATCTTACCACGTTGTAGAGACCTATACACCATCTTTCAAAAAGAATTTGTCCAGAAAAGCCATTGACAAAAGCAAACCAGATCTGAAAAAGAGGAGAAACGTATACTACTCAAATGTGAGGTGTGATTAGTAGATATTTTTTTTCTCAGATTCACAAAAAGGGGTATCCCCAGAACACATTTACAACACAGTTGAGGATGTTATGGCTTAACCATATATAAAAAAAAATATAATAATAAAACCAGCTTGTGTTCAGAACAGATAATGGGCAATCTAGTCAAATATGTGAGCAATTCCATCTAAATATGAAAATATTTCAAGGAGGTAGCTATTTTCAGAAGGAATTTCATGTTTGTTAAGTATTTAAGAGTGATTTAGCTCACTGCATTTCTATTGTACTTAATTCTTAATGAAATAAAAATTCTGAGAAATATCAGGAGAAAAAAAGTATCACAGGACACACCTACAGATTAGAAGCAGACATCTTCTAATCATTAGCAAACCTCCTAACTAACGGAATTCCTACAGTAAGCCGCAGTTTGGAACTGAAAATTGTATCAATATTCCTTCCTCGTACATGAAACTCATTGGAGGATGAGGCTTTACCAGAGCACTAAATCAACTACCATTACTTAGTTAACAAGCACTAACTCAACTACAGAGTATTTTCGAGGCGCAGTTGGAAATCTCTTTCATTGCCTAAGTTTTATCACTTTTTGCTAAAAGGTTAAAAAAATGAAATTTAATTTGAAAGGCATGATGACACATTTTCTTATGTTTTTCAGTGCAGCATGACTGCTTCTATTTCTTACTTCACGCTTATATTAGTTCAATGACAAAGTGGAGAAGAAGCATGTCTGATGAATATTAACAAGCTACACTGAAACTGTATTGCCTATGACAAACATAAGCTGTAAGGTGACAGAAGCTAGGATCATATAAACATTCTACTCAATTTAAGACTCATGTTCTTCAAGTGAATGTTTAGATGCTGCTTTGCAGAAACTTTGCTACAGTTTGCATTTCATTTGACTTTATTATGGAAGCATGAATTGCTACAATCAATATGTATGTTTATCAATATGTACCAAGGCTGGCCTCCAGGTGACCAGATTCTATGAACAAGCTCACAGTATTTTACCATGTTGTGAAATGTTTCAACATGTGTGTGAATACTTTGAGATGGAAAAAACCCCCGAAATTAGCAACTATTAACACTAAAAATGGGAGTTAAAATCCAGCTAAAATTGCTATTTGTTCAACCAATAAATGAAAAGTAAATAGATTTTTTTGGCGGCCAATATTGGAACAAGATTGCATATAAAATCATGAATACTAGAGGCTGTTATATATACATATAAAATACACTGAATTTTCTGAAGTCTTATAATGCTAAATTTCTTTACTTTGATTGACTTAACAGAAACAAGCACTCTATTTTCTAACCTTTCCGTCTATTCACTGAAAAGACAATGGAATTACTTTATGCCAGTTAAATGAGATTTTTATAAGCTCTTGTGTATTTTGATTTTTGACTTTTGAAATAGGAATTACCATTTAACTGTGATGAATTTAGAAGACATTTATTAGCAGCAGTTTCTCAATAGTTTAATATGAGAGAGTGAGATGAGTGCATAATCAGTTGTTCATTTCTGAACAATTAATTATGCACTCAACATCAGCACAATTTCTGGATGTTTTACAACTAAGCTAAATGTGTGAACCTAATCCAGAACCTCAACACCACAGCTGGATACAAGCTGTGCTCCTCAACTGCCTTCTCTCTTTTCAACCTTCTCATTATACACAGTTCCTACATTCTGTTACTCCCAACTTAGGAAGATGGCTAGGAAGACAGCTCTTGAGAGAGGCGTGAAGGCCAGGTATTATTATGTGACTGACCCCTTAATTTTTTTTTCTTGTTTGTATCGAATACTGGAGTAAATTTTAGAATTCTTAATTTGAAAGGGTTTAAGGTGGTGGAAAAGGACAGTTTTAATAGAAAATATGTGACTCAGTAGTTGGGCACATGTACATTTACATGTACACTTATGTATACATATAAATATGTATACATATTTATATACGTGTACATCTCGTTGGTAATTTCAGACAGAGTTTAACAAAAGTATGACTCTCTAGGAAGAAAATAAAACAGACTGCAAGTAGACATATACTTAACCCTTCATAACCAGGGAGTATATGCAAAGAACATTAACTTTCTGTTCTGATCTAACAGTCAAAAACTTCTAAAACTTTAATTGAAAACATACATGTACCGAATCTATTCCACATATTCACTTCTATTAAAGGTAAGTGATGATAAGCAACACTTGAAAATGTTTTGGAGTGACTGTTTTAAAGAAATGCAAGAATTTATGATAAAATTTCAATTTACAGTGAACATCATATATGAAGTCACTGCCAAGCCTCTCAGAAATGCTCTGCATCATGTTATTTCTTAAAACCCCTGATTCTTTCACTGTATTTTGTACAGAATTTAAGTTAAAATTTTCAAGCTATTTAAACTCTGAAAACTAGTTTCACAGTAGAATTGTAAAGAAGTCCTTTAAGTTATAATAGTAACTTCCTGAAATCTTAGCATTTACTTTCTTCCAAAGAAAGCATGCAAGTTACAGGCATTTCAGTTAAGTTTTGGTGTAGTAAGGAACTGGAACAAATCTTGGGCAGAACTCTAGATGCAAGCCAAGAAGAAATGAAATTTGGTAACAAACCTGGGTTCTAAAATTCTTGTTGAATCTATCAAAAAATCTGGCTGGGAAGAGAAACCTTTTAATGTGGCTAAAAACAATGCCCTCTGTAGTAGAAACACTACTATTCAGTGGAATACCAGATATACTACTTTAAGAGGTAGAGCATCTTTAACACCTAAGCAGAAACACGGATTTTCTATTGTATGCAAGACAGTATTTGAATATTCACATTAAGAACACCTATGGCTCAAAAATAATTAGCAGATCTGGGGGTGGTGGTGTCAGGGAAGCAGCAAGGATAAGTACAGCCCCTCAGCTCAAACTGTAAGAGGGGAAGAAAAGTAAGTCACCCATTTACCCTAACTTCTGAACCTTGGACCCTAGAAAATTAGACTCTTAACCATACATAAAAAAAATTCTATGGAGCTTACTACAGTATTAACAGTGACAAGAACACACACACAGAGTGGGAAATTTATTCATGGACAAGTGTGTTTCATTCTGATTATGATGAACAATGATGGCAGCTATACCTGCAAAAGAAGTTTTTAGGACATGTTGTACATGATACTAATTTAGGAGCAGATTCGGCCACTTCTCTCCTAGGGGGCAGGTCCTATTCTAACAGCTCAAATTACTAGTCCAGCACCCCTATAGAGAAGGACAGGAGATAGGTGTCCTTGAGAAGTAATTTAGACTATGTAAGTGAGGGAGAAGTGAAAATTCAGACCATTTTATAGTTAAATTACTACATAATTTGCATTGAAAATGAAAGATTTAGGTTCATAGCCCATCTAAAATGAGGTGGGCCTCAATGCAGATCCTGTATTTCTAAGTTTTCAAACCATATAATACAAAAAAGCAGGCATGAGCACAATTACTTTCTACTATGTTTTAAACTGAACTCAGTGCAATTTGCATACATGAAGTATGCCACGGCATACTGAACAACAGCACTTAACTCTACAGCTCAGAAGCAGTGTGAGTGCACACAGAAAGCCTGCTCATGGCTGGGGTTATGCATGATATGGGTATCAGTATGACCACAGGCATGTGTCAGGCAAAGGAAATCGGGAACAAAACGGTAAACTTCAGTTATGGACATGAGCAGCAGAAAGTGTGTAATTCAGCAGTGGGATGAAAAGGGCTTGCGGGGAAATAAATAAATAAATAAATAATTAAAAAAGGATAACCATCATCCAAAGTTTACGGAACGAAGAGAGGCTGTTACAGCTCTAATTACTTCATATAACTGAATTGTTTACATTTTATCACTTAAATTGTCACAAATGGCCATTTTTAAGGATCTGTGACTGAACTTTAGATGTGAACTCTATGCATTTGTTTCTTCTGTTTGTGTCCTGGTCTTTCACTCTTTTGTTTGAATTTTCCCCTACATGAAACATGAATGACCTATGCAGATCTTCAAAAATTACTGTTTTTTTAAAATTGTAAACATTTTTTATTTAACATAAAACAGTTATTTTATTTTATTACTAGTTACTACTAGCTAGCAGAACAAAAAGTAGGAATAGGAAAATTTTGTCCCTCCAGTGTTGGAGGGAGATTTGCGTAACTTCACAAAATAAGTAGTTTAACAAAGAAGTATATGCACTAATGGTAATTATAAACCCAAAACCAATCCACAAAGGAGTTCTCAATCACTAGATCAATCTCAATCCTAACCGTCATTATAAGGTAATGACAGCCCCCTCAAAAGACTCCACATAGGCTTATGCTATGTGAGTGTGAGGCTCAGTACAGGCTTAATAATGCACATTAGCAGTCTATTAGAAATTCAAGTTTTCACTTGCAATTTAGAACGATACTTCAGAATATAACCTCTAAAGTTACTGGGACTAGACCCATACAAAAGATGAGGCCCATGTCTAAATATCTATTGCATCAAGACACAGAGTAGAAAAAATTATTACAGACCACTTCTGGCTCCTTATGAGTAGGAGTTTAAATGTCAATAAATGCTAATCACTGTGCAGAAGTATTACTATAGACCTTCACCATTTTCTGAACCAAGAAACCAATGCCACTTATTTCGTATCGCCCCATGAGTGCCTAGGAAAAAGGCTGTATTTTACATTAAATGGAATCTATTACATTGCTTGTTTGATTAGTACTGAGCAGACATTTAAAAATATAATATGCGTCTATTAAGTATTTTTAGTTATTGTCAGCTAATAAAAGGAAACTTGTTTAAAGCAACTTCCAGACATGCCTTTCATAGTATTATTTTCTAAACTCCAAGACAGAGGAGGCGTGGCCACAAAAGCTTCACAGACATTTTCCTGATGTAGCATTTCTGCATATTAAGCAGCAGCTTACAAATACTCATTGAGCTCTCTGCTCCCACGCCTGATCCGTACAAAAAACTGAAAAGAGAGATTCAAGACTGGCAGTTGTCCTTTCTAGAGACATTCAGTGATGAATTTCTGCCCATTCACTCACAGTATTGACATGGGCTATTAACATCTGTGAAAGTTTTCTGAGCTGACAAATGTTGGGTATGCAGGAATTCAAGCAGAAGTCATCTTGTCTTCCAGAGAAGGTGTATATGGTAAAATGCTTGGATGCATTATATATAAAGGGTCATAACCCATATAAAAATCATCTCTTTGCCCTTCCATCCGCTCAGGAGGCAGAGATTACCTCTTCTAGTCTTTTGTATTTTTAGACTATGATCTCTTTACCTTGCATTTAACTTTCTTTCACAAAGAATGCAAACAGTGGGATATTTATATCTGATTTAAGTTATACAGTTACAATGTGTTTAGAGGTGACAATGACAGAAAATTAAGAAAAATAAGGTAGTATCTTCTAAAGCCCAACTTTGTATGTTTTCTATAAACACAAAGTATACATTAATACTATTTCTTCAAATACTTCAAGAGCAACTGCTAATCAGTACTTCTGGAAGTCTGATCATTAATCAGATATTTAGATATATATTTTGAAATGCAGGATCTAAAGTCTGCCATCACTTCTAAAGCAAAAAAGAATCTGTAATGGATTTGCTTTTTCTATGGCTTCCTACTTTATGTTTTTCTAAACAGGCTACACACTTGTTACTACTTAGACTGAAATCTATTTATGTTAATAACACAATAAAAAGGAAAAAAGGAAAATTTAGAAAATGTAAAAAATATGCTAAGAAAAATGCATACTTTTTGGCTACAACACTTGTACATAAAAAGATGTTTAAAGTATTTTCAAATATTGCAACATTGTATGATCACATAAGTAAATATCAAAATCGGAAATATTAACCTAATGTTTACACCAGGTCTAACAGAAATAAGGCATTCTTTCAGTAAAAACTGGATACATACTGTGCAAGTTTAAGATATTAATTTGAAAATATATTAAAAAAAACTAAGAAAGTTTTAAGAATAACTGTTAACCCCATTAATGTAAAAATACAGAAGACTGATATAAAACTTATTTTGTGGTCAATCTTTGCAGCAACTTAAATTTTTTTCCCCACATTTTTAACCCAAAGTATCATTGTGACTATCAAGTTTGAATAAATTAAAAACATAATTACTAGATACATATTTAGTTATAAGAAAGCAAGCAACTGTTGAAAGAAAAAGAGGAACAGTAAATGAAGGGGGGAGAGAAAAAAAAATTAAAAATCTGTTTAAAAATATGTTCAAAATTTTAAGGTTGCCATGTGGTCATGAAGGTCATGAAAACTATAGCTACACATGCTGTCTTAACCATACCTGCCAATCAACACACATTTATTACAACACAGTCCTCTCATACATTTTTTCACAAGACTCCAGTCTCCTTAAAATCCCAGGTGAGAAAACTAGGTCAGCTACCTTCAGGAAAGTATCCCTGTTTGTGAACTAGAGCCTAAGGAGGCATGGTTAACCCATCAACAAGTGAAAGGTATGCAACAGTGGAAGTAAACATGTATGTAAAAACCTTAAGCACTGTTCTGAACAGCAACAGCCCTGCAGTTCAACAGTGACCTGAAAAAGGGCTTCAGATTGCAAAGTGGAGAGTTACTGACACCAGCTCAAAGAGCTTAAGCACATACATCTCTTGGTAAATTTAAAGCTACTTGTAACTGTATTCCTTAAATACTGTAATGATGTTATAGATACAGAATTTTAATAAGCTAGCAGTATTATGCAACCCAAACATTCAGTACTACTATTCAGTATGTATTTTTAAGACAATTGGGTCTTTTAAAGTAAAAAAAAAAAATTACTCTAACATTAATCAGTTTATTACAAAGCAAGATTCAGTACCAGTAAGTGTTTAACGACAGTTTAAATGCTTCTTTAAAACCATATATAATAATCAAAAGCTCAAAATAATAAAGTTTTTACTTTCAAGAAGTAACATTTACTGTATTGTAAAATTACCTCAATAATATAAAGGACTATATTCTTGTAGAAACAATACAAGATGCATTTAGCTACTCTGTTATAATTCCAGGCTCCATGAACCAACAACAAGTTCTTCAAATACTTGAACTGCAAAAAATGAAAAATGAACAAACATACAATCAGAACATGCATACACCAATATTAATCTGATATTAAACTACTTTATTGTAGTAGTTTACAGTGTAATGACTTACCTGAGCAATTGAGTAGTCTGAAGAATTAGCAGCCTGTAGACCTTCATTCCCACTAATACCAACACCAACATGTGCTGTTTGTATCATACTAACATCATTTGCTCCATCACCAATTGCTAGAGTTACTACCTTAACTTGTTTTTTAACCATTTCTACAACTTCAGACTTTTGAAGTGGTGATACCCTAAGGAGTAACAGAAAGAAAAAGGTTTAATACAGGACTTCCAAGTGAATGTACTTTCAAAACACACTTTATATTCTGTGAAAAGGTAATAACAACAGGCCAACTGTTGTCCTGGTCAGTGACACGGTCTTGTTATTGCCCTGTAGGCTATATGCTAAAAGCACATTCCCAGCGAAATTCACAGAAACCTTGGATTTGTTGAAGCAAGATGTTAATACGACTGGAGAGACATAGGTCAAACAGCAGTGGGCCCCTAAAACAGAATAATGGAAGAAACCCCAAACACTGCCACTACCAGTATTAACTTAAAACAATTGCAGATTTTGGCATATTTTGTTGTATGCTTTTTATTTTCCTCTCTGTTTAGGTATGTATTTTAGAAACAAACAACAAGATATTTAAGACACAGATGTCAAAGCAAACAGGAACAAACAGACAGACTGGACTACCACTATGTTAACATAGCCTACACTGCTAAATTAGAGGAAGCAACTTTGAACATTGACTTGATCCTCCACTTTGTTTAACTGCTGGTAACTTCTCCTTTGTTCTTTTCAGGACTGTTGCAATTGTCTGTCATTAAGAAAACGCCTGTCCACAGTTGAGGGGGCAAATTATTCCAGGGATGACTCAAAAGCTCTGTTGATGAAACTATATCAGTTTTGGCTCCATCTACCACTCTGTGTGTCACATGTGTACCTTCCATTTCATGTTGTAAAAGTTCTACTCTGTATGCTGAAATTCAGTCCTTGTCGTTTTTGAGACAACATAACTGAAAATAATATACAGAAATTATGTGCTAGGACAGGTATGTTTCACAGGGCAAGGAAGGGGAGGAGCAAACCCTAAGCAGTGTGGCAATCCACTTGCTTCCTGGCACTGGACTCAAGGATCAAACCCTGTCCCTCTTGTTTCATGGTACAAACAGAAACAAGAAGAAATGTAAAAAGCTCTGTGAGTCTGTCTCCCCGTCCCCGCCGCCCCTCCCATTCACTGCTTCCTACAAAGAGAGCAATTCTGGTACCAAAGCATGACTCCTGCTGTGGAGCTGGGGATGTGCAGCTGGTGAAGAACTGTCCTTTCCTCATCTATCTTTCCAGCTTTCCAGACAAACTCATTCTAGATGCCTCCATGCAAAAAGTAGACATGGATAAGTATACTGACACCAAAAAACAGGGGAAAAACTTATGCTTATAATTCATTTCCTACAAGTCTTCTATATGCACAGTCATGGCAATAACTCCTCTGGTACCATAAGCTTCTGGAACTTTGCAATTTGGGCTGTGAAAGATCGCCCTGCAGTGACAAAATTTCAGGGTTAAGGATATAGGGATGTTCATAACCTGACTTAACTCTTCCAGGTCAAAAAATAAAATAAAACCACAGAAATATACAAGAAACTAAGAATACAAATTTTGAGGAATAAATTTGCAAAGGAAAAGCACAAAAGAGCAGTTACTTCTAAATAATGTTCCTTCCTGAACACGCTCTGTATACTGCTGCTCACTGGGATACTGCCAAGTACCATGGACTGTGTAGTTCATGAGTACAGTTCTCACCTGAATCAAGGCTGCTGTATGGCACTCACAGGCTCAGTAAGAAAAAGAAACGTTACCACCAGACACCAAAAATTCAGCTGTATTATGGCACCTGTGCAGTCCTAAAGTTCCTCACAAAAGATCCTGCAAGCTGAAGGTCCCAAAGGCACCATTCTCATAAGTATGTGAATACCGGAAAGCTTCATAATACTTGAGAAAATTATACTGTTGTATTATTAATGAGATTCCTGATGGGCAAATCCTTTCTAGACTGAAGAATTACAGCTCAAACAATTCTATCAAATCTGGTAAGTGAATGTGGCAAAAAAATACTGTCCTATTTATATTGATTGATTTTTAAGATCAGAAAACCAGTGCTGATGAGGGCAATAATAAAAACAAGCCACCTACAAAAGAAACAAAATCTTTCCAACTATATACATTAGCCAAATTATTTTTCAGTACATGCATAATAAAATGTTCCTGTCTGCCCACTGATCTCTGGCATTACAGTCAAGGCTGAATGATTTGCTTGTCTTGACACTGGACAGACTGACATTACAGGTTAAAATGCATTGCTCTCTATTTGGACCAAACTTTTAATCCATAATTCAATTCCAGAGGAAAAGTTTTCTTTTTCAACTGGTTGTATAACTTTCCTCCTCACACCTCCTCCTGTCCCCGCTCAAGAACCCCAGAAACAGAACACCCCCCCCATCTCTTTCCAAATAAAGAAGAGATACTAAGTTCTCCACATTCAACACTAAGTTTTTACAGTTAAAGAACACTGAAGAACCAATTACATTCTTTCCATTAAGTCCACAGATACTAACAGCAATGCTTGGCCATTGCTTTTTCTAGGTATCTGTAATCTCTACAACAGCTACCAAAACCAAAACCAACAAGCAATTACATGATTGCTGAAGCTAATGGCCATGCCAGCTACCTTCCATTCTGCCTGAATAGGAATGCAATTAGAAAACAACTTTTTTTTCTTTTTAAAAGAAAACAGATAGCATAACAAAATCCAATGTTCACATGACAGATAAGGTATAAACTTAAAAAAAGGAAACCAAAGTTTTTCTTAGAATTGACAGCTGAGGCTGGTGACTGGTTTCGTGGTGTTCATTGAAAAAGTAAATGTAGCAGTGGTGAAAAAGTTCAGAAAAAACCCAAATCTCTGACATCACACTGCTGATATCCGTTATCCATTTCCTTTATTAACAAATCCAAGTTACAAAGATTTGAGAAAAAGCTAACTAATAAGGGCAAAAGTAGAAACAGTCTTTGAGAAATTTTGATCCATATGTCCTTTAGAAATGCAAATTTCACCAAACCAACATTAATTTCCTATGAAAAGAAAGCCCTTTCCCACTAAAATAAAAGCTATTTAAGTTTTTACCCCAACTAAGGTTGATCATGATTATTCTGAAACACAGCTTAAAACTGCAGGAGAAAACCAAGGTTTTTTAGACATGCTTTTTGTGTCCTGAAACACACATTTATACATGTAACATCCATGAAGAATTAAGTTTTGTCTAAACCAGTAAATTACAGTAACAATCACAATTCTTTCTAGTTAAAACTTACACAACGTTTCTGAAACTCAGACTACTTGAAAGCTGAAAAAGGATCCCAAACTATTCCTGGTGGGGGATGTCAACTTACCAAGCATATTAGAAAGAACTGTTTTAAAACATCAAATTTTAAGCAGACATGATTTAAAAAAAAAATTGAGATATCATGATCTGTGTTCCTGCGTATATATATAGCCAGGTATATTTATATATATATAAATCCTGTATATATATAGCCAGATATGCAACTTCTGAAATTAAAGCACACTATCTCTTCCATAAATTCATTAATATTACATTTGAAGCATATTTGTTATTTATTTAACTATAATCCTCCTTGTCTTTTGTAGAATGACATCTTATGTATGCATCATAATCACACAACTTCACTATACACCATACTTTCAACAGTATCAATTTATTAATTCAGTCCGTATCATCAAGGTACTCCTTTTACTATGAAACAGACTCATACTTGATTCAATTTCAGTGTCACAGAAGGAATACGAAGGAGTAGTATGAGGTCCATAGCTCATTTGGAAAAGAAAAAAAGAAGATATTTTCCATTTTTCTCTAGCACATGTCAGTATTTTTCAATTTACCTACCCTATAAAGTTATAGGAAAAAAAAAAATGTTTCAACAACTAGATTAAACCTCAACATTAGATTACTGAGTTCCCAGTATAGGGGTACACTAATGGTGGTTGCCTTGCTTTCCTAGACAGTGTTGTGAAGGGGAACTGGGTACATGGTATCTACACTCGTCTTTGCTCATGTACAATACTCTAACTACCACTGGGTTCCAGTAACATCCTTGTAGCTCTTCTGGTTCTCCTCTCCATTTGCCAGAGGACACATTCTCCTGGTTCACCTTTGGGTGATGCTCCATCAGCTGAAAAAAATTCCCAATCCTACTCTGTGCCAATTAAGTAAAATTTCTTAAGCTTTAAGTGCAATAAATCAGAGAAAAAAGGTTGCATAAAATTTAATTGTGTGATTTTTCCAAAGCAAAAAATAAAGGAGTGAAAAATAATACAGCCTTGGATTGAAGGTAGCTATCTAATCACTTTATTCAGCAGCCTCCACAACTGATGCTATCAGACTTTTGGAAAAGGTACTTGGGATGAGTACAGCCTTGTGGTGAACTTGGCATGAAAGCTTCTGGGCAACAACCCTTCAGAAAAATTCTATAATTGATAAGTATATCAAAAAGCATTTCTATGATCTTTTGTTACATGTTTTATTTGAAGTCTGCTGATGAGTATTGCATCAAGACTCACTACAGCCAGCTTCTGTAGAAGATTCCTGACCGGCGAACTTCTTTTTCACCTTTTTAACTTTCCAGGAACAGCGGCTTATTTCCCTTTCAGACAATGTTATAGGGGCAGTTGGAAGATGGCACTTACTCTCATTGCCTGGTGCATCAAGTTCAGGATGTATAAAAAATATCTTTTGTTCATTTTGTTCACGCTTAGCTGTACATTTTTACTACAGAATAATCTATTTAACATTCTTGCACACATTACTCTGAAGCCAATACAGAGTTGGAAATGAGTTCCTCAAAGTCTTTAAGCCAAACATCTGCTTGGAATTAATAACATACACAGATTTTTGAAGTGAAATGTCTACTGAATATTTGTCAGCTTCATGTGTGTTATGGCTAGTCTTAGGAAGAATCCATTGGTAATAAATGCTTCTAAAGAAGTGAATGCAGCCTGAAACTTCAAAGAAAGTGATGTAATTTGTACTTTTAAAACAAAGGTGTGGTTAAAATGTTTACTGCCTTTATATGGATGGAGAAAAGGTCTACATTTTCATTTAGTCAGGACAATATATACTTGAAGTGATTTACCTTAATTAAAAATTACCATTTTAAAACTTTTTATTTTCAAGCTCACAAACAAGGAAATCAAATTTTTGTTACTAAAGATGGAGCATTAACAGAAATAAATATTTTGATAGAATTTTGACTTTTGTGAAGCATGTGATATTAAAAAAGCACATACTGAACCAGTGAGTGTAACAAGCAAATATTTTAGTTTTAAACCTGCAGCCAATTTTTAAACAACCACAAAATGTCAGAGCATATACCTAGACATGTATTGAAACCAGCTGACCTAAGCATATTATGGAAACGCAGAAATGGCAGAGAGAATGCTACTAGAACAGAAACTTTAATTCTGCACTTTTTGTTGTTTCATCACAAAAAGACTACCACTAGAAGACAGCTATATATACAGAATATCCTTCAATGGTTCTACAGTTCAACAGAAATGGCAATATTGTCTCTTCAAATGGCATAAAGCATATTTTCAAATCAAGGAAAGAGAAGAAAAAGAAACAGTTTTGAAAGAGCAGTTCCACATGCATCTCCTGCTTGTTACTTACTATACTGAGCAAAACTGGATCCAGTAGAACAAGCACAAAGCTCCAACTTGCCTGTCAGAAAGACTACTGCTGCTAGAAAAATGTTTATACACAGTATAAACTGTGTATCAGTGTAAGATCTCAGTTTAAAAGACAGTAAGACCTTAGTTTGAAATTCAGAGTGTTTCATGCTGGAACATGGCTACAAAGCTAAACCATAAAAAAAAATTAATAAAAAGAATCACTTGATGGCATAACATACTGCTTGACAGAAAGGACAGGAAGACTACAAACCAGGTGTTTATTTGGATACTATAACCTCATTTGCTTTTCCCTCTCCTTTTGCAAGGCAGAAAAATAGCTCCATTTTGAACACCTGTTTTTCAGATGAATCTACTTTATCTTAATGGAACATTATTAAATTCTCTACCTGAACACAAGAGCCTTCCATGTATTTATCTTAATCGAAAGCTGACAATCTATTAAGGTGTATTTACAACAGTTTTCACATCTGTACACACCATGTCTCTACCTTCAGGTAGATAACAGGATAGGCAATAATGAGGTAGTAGGCAGTAAGCTTATATAATTTACAGAAAGAAGATTTGAATTTGTTAAGAAGTGATGCTGAATTCTAAGAATTATTTTGTTCTTGTACAAAATCCAGGCAGACCTCCTTTTTTCTAAAGCAATTATTATCAGACACAGCATCCTATTTAAATACGGAATTAGACATAACTTGAACACACAGACAATCCTAAAAATGTCAGTACATTAATTTTGAGAACTTGAATTTGTGACACTGTCGTATATTGAGAAACAGCAAGCTATAGGGAGTCTAGAACAGCTTGAATACCTTGTTTCTGAGTTAACTTTTCCTGTTTTAATATAGGGAACAGCTTTTTCCATGGTACTACAAAGGTCAAAAGAGTGAAAAATACTCTGAGAACATTAACTGGCTATCCTTGTAATAGTTACCTCAGACACTGATGAAAATAACAGTGATTTCCAGTTCTGGAATGTTTGATTGCATTTCCAATACAGATATCGTACCTGTGCTGCCAATGGTCTTGTTAAGAAAAGTCCTTGCTTCTGCTTTTTGACAGATTAATCACTTGGCCTAAACCAAGTTCTTTAAACATTGACAGGACCAGTTCTTGTTTATCTAGCTACCAAGCATTCAACTTCCCTTTTCATTTTCAGTGCACCCTCAGCAAGTTTTCAGATGACACCAAGCTGAGTGGTGCGGTTGACACGCCAGAAGGACGAGATGTCATCCAAAGGGACCTGGACAAGCTGGAGAGGTGGGCCTCTGTGAAACTCATGAGGTTCAACAAGGCCAAGTGCAAGGTCCTGCACCTGGGACGGGGCAACCCCCGGTATCAGTACAGGTTGGGGGATGAAGAGATTGAGAGCAGCCCTGCAGAGAAGGACTTGGGGGTGCTGGTGGATGAAAAGCTGGACATGAGCCGGCAATGTGCGCTTGCAGCCCAGAAAGCCAACCATATCCTGGGCTGCATTCTGCCCCTCTACTCTGCTCTGGTGAGACCTCACCTGCAGTACTGCGTCCAGCTCTGGGGCCCTCAGCACAAGAAGGACATGGACCTGCTGCAGCGGGTCCAGAGGAGGGCCACAAAAATGACCCGAGGGCTGGAGCACCTCTCCTATGAGGCCAGGCTGAGAGAGTTGGGGTTGTTCAGCCTAGAGAAGAGAAGGCTGTGAGGAGACCTTATTGCAAGCTTCTAATACTTAAAAGGGGCCTATAGGAAAGATGGGGAGAATCTTTTTAGCAAAGCTTGTTGTGACAGGACAAGGAATAATGGATTTAAACTGAAGAAGAATAGATTTAGACTAGACATAAGAAAGAAATTTTTTACAATGAGGGTGGTGAAGCACTGGAACAGGTTGCCCAGAGAGGTATTGGAGGCCCCATCCCTGGCAACATTCAAGGTCAGGTTGGACGGGGCTCTGAGCAGCCTGATCTGGTTAAAGCTGTCCCTGCTCACTGCAGGGGGGTTGGGCTAGGTGACCTCTAAAGGTCCCTTCCAACCCAAAGCATTCTAGGATTCTATGATTCAATCATTGAAATGTAGAAAAGGTGATGTACTGCTTAGATGTTTTTGTGTTTGATGCCATAAAAATGCAAGAAGGCCCCAAAACACATAACCTATCACTTATACAGTCCTGTGTATTCCTTCCTTAATAGAAAACTGGAAATATTAAAAGGCAAGCCAACCTGCTTTCATATTGCATACATTTAAAGAAAGCAGATATTTAATTTTCTTTGATCTGGAAAAAGTTCCCTTGTTACGGTAAGCTTACAGCTCTACTATCTGATGCTTACAGAAAAGGATGAACGGTCTGATTGTATAAAAGAACCCCAAAACTATAAGGAATAACAGTAATTTAAAAAAGGTGTTTCTGTCAGCTTCAGGAAATAAAAATCACCCAGAGTAGTACCTTTAACTTTTCTGTGCACTTCTTACGCAGTGTAATCCACGGCTTACAGAAAAGCAGAGATATGAGAGATACAAAATCCTGCCCGCAGAGGAAGCTCTACAAAAGAATCCAGATGTGCTAAACCCTGTAGTTAACTGTAGTATCAATTTAAGGTTAAGACCAGTGTCTCAGTCTTGCTGAGACTGCCCTTGATGGATAACAAATCACTTTTCTGGGTTTGACAGGTACACTCTACAGACTGCTCCACAGAAATACTTTGCTAGAATAACTGTGTTTCATAACTTGAGCTACTGAAGTTTTTTTTTTTTTTAAATTATATTTCATGGTTGGATGTCATGGATATGTGTATTTTCTCTGAAATAAAATCAGTTTCTTAATTTTTATGTGTCAGTAAAAATTCTGTAGAGAAAGAATAATGTAAACCTTACCTGCAACAAATAACAGCTTTACATGACAAAGCCAAATCCAGGAAATATTGTCTTACTCCAAATGTCAAAGCATACTTCAGAGATTTACCATCAATGATGAGAGCAAAATCATTTTCCTTCCTTAAAGCATCTCCAAGAGTACTGCAATGGTGGCTAAGCGTCTCTCTTGTTCCCTGTTGCATAAAAAAATTGTGTCCATTATTTTTAATTCCTACTATTCTTAAGTCCAAATTTTTTTTTTCAGTGTGATCAGAAACACTGGCATGTAATTTTCTGAGGAAATTACTTTTTGATTATGCTATCAAATAGACAGTATAAAATGAAAAAAGTATTTGCAACAGCTGTACTAATTAAAAACAGTATTTAGGGTTGCTCTCACACTCTACCAAAAAAAAAAAAAGGT
This sequence comes from Pelecanus crispus, assembly GCF_030463565.1. Lineage (NCBI taxonomy): Eukaryota > Metazoa > Chordata > Aves > Pelecaniformes > Pelecanidae > Pelecanus > Pelecanus crispus. The sequence continues at coordinate 59,788,332 of NC_134646.1, read as the reverse complement.
ATATAAGTTATGGTGAAACTTTTAATGCTCTTTGAATGGCAACAATAGTTGCATAAAAGTTTGCTAAAAGATATTATTAAATAAGTTTTCTATATACCTATGCAAAAGAAAATTCACATATATATATAGATACCAGAAGAAATAATTTGTGTTCACTATTATATAAAATGGTCCTAAATGTTTAAAAAAAAGTAAAAGAAACATCAGAGATAATTCATAATTTAAGTCATGCACTATAATGGGTAATTCTAACTATCATATTAAATTTATATTTTAAAATAAGCCTGCAACAACTACATGTTATATAAGGGATCATATTTTGTATTTTTCAGTTGCTAAGGGCAGTTTGAATCACACCCACACAAGTCACTATTCCCTGATGCAATACCGAGAACTTCAGATTATATTCAGTAGACAATACATTCTTCTGTATTTATGCAGCAGGACTTCATAGCCTGCTTTGGGGAGGTCACTAATATCTAGTTAGTTACAGTACAGCTTCACCATAGAGTGTCATGAAGAAGAAAAAAATTGCTTGCTGCATTTCTTTCTTTTTGAGTGGCCTTCATAGAGCTACAACATACTCTTCTATTGTTTCCTGCTTCACAGCCCAGAAGTAAGAAGCGTCTTAGAGGAGAAAGGAAGATGAAAACAAAACTTCTGCTTATAAAATACTGAATTTGGAAACCAGTAACATCCTATGACAACATTGTTCCTATATTTTTCTACAAGTTTAACAACCAAATAATTGTGCTACTTCAGTGATGTCAGGCATATGTAAATAAAATTTGGTCTAACCACCTGAAAATAAAACACCAAGAAGTAATTACAAATCTCAAAACCCTCCGAAATGGAAGGTATTGGTTTGCCTTTCCCACCCAACTTACTCCTCCCAGTTCCACACACTGTTGTCCATGGTTTTTGCCTACTTTGCTTCCACTGGCCTTCTAAAGATTTACTGGTTTATCTAAAAGGAGATTAGGCTATTGGGGAATTCTGCAATTCAGGTTTCCTGGTTCTCCCCGCATAGAAACTGCAAGGAAAATGAGGTGCCACTGTTTAAAATTACATGTTAGAAAGTCTTTAAAATGACGATAACTTCAGTAACTATTTGTCGTGGTTTAAGCCCAGTTGACAACTAAGCACCACAGAGCCGCTCGCTCACCCTCCTCCCCTGCACCCCCCACCGGTGGGATGGGGGAAAGAATCGGAAAAACAAGGAAGCCCCATGGGTTCAGTTAAAGGCAGTTTAAAAGGACAGCAGAGGAAAAGAAAGCAATAATAATAATAGTGAGAAAAGAATATACAAGTGATGCATAATGCAATTGCTCACCACCCACTGACCAATGCCCAGCCAGTCCCCAAGCGGTGATTGCTGCCCTCCAGCCAACTCCCCCCAAGTTTATATTGGGGCACAGGGGAGGTCCCTGATGACTGGAGGCTTGCCAATGTGACGCCCATCTACAAGAAGGGCTGGAAGGAGGACCCAGGGAACTACAGGCCTGTCAGCCTGACCTCGGTGCCGGGAAAGATTATGGAGTGGTTCATCTTGAGTGAGCTTAACAGGCATGTGCAGGTCAACCAGGAGATCAGGCCCAGCCAGCACGGGTTCATGAAAGGCAGGTCCTGCTTGACCAACCTGATCTCCTTCTATGACCTGGTGACCTGCCTGGTGGATGAAGGAAAGGCTGTGGACATCATCTACCTGGACTTCAGCAAAGCCTTCGACACTGTGTCCCATAGCATTCTCCTTGGGAAGCTGGCAGCTCATGGCTTGGACGGGCGTACTCTTCGCTGGGTAAAAAACTGGCTGGGTGGCCGAGCCCAGAGAGTTGTGGTGAACAGAGTTAAGTCCAGTTGGCAGCCAGTCATGAGCAGTGTTCCCCAGGGCTCTGTTTTGGGGCCAACCTTGTTTAATATCTTTATCAATGATCTGGATGAGGGGATTGAGTGTGCCCTCAGTAAGTTTGCAGATGACAGCAAGTTGGGTGGGAGTGTCGATCTGCTGGAGGGTAAGATGGCCCTGCAGAGGGACCTGGACAGGCTGGACCAATGGGCCGAGGCCAACTGGATGAGGTTTAACAAGGCCAACTGCCAGGTCCTGCACTTCGGGCACAACAACCCCATGCAACGCTACAGGCTTGGGGAAGAGTGCCTGGAAAGCTGCCTGGCTGAAAAGGACCTGGGGGTGTTGGTTGACAGCCGGCTGAACATGAGCCAGCAGTGTGCCCAGGTAGCCAAGAAGGCCAACAGCATTCTGGCTTGTATCAGGAATAGTGTGGCCGGCAGGAGCAGGGAGGTGATTGTCCCCCTGTATTCGGCGCTGGTGAGGCCACACCTGGAATACTGTGTCCAGTTTTGGGCACCTCAATACAAGAAAGACATTGAGGTGCTGGAGTGTGTCCAGAGAAGGGCAACGAAGCTGATGAAGGATCTGGAGCACAGGCCTTATGAGGAGCCGCTGAGGGAACTGGGGTTGTTTAGTCTGGAGAAGAGGAGACTGAGGGGAGACCTTACTGCTCTCTACAACTACCTGAAAGGAGGCTGTAGTGAGATGGGTGTTGGTCTCTTCTCCCAAGTAGATAACAATAGGACAAGAGGAAATGGGCTCAAGCTGCGCCAGGGGAGGTTTAGATTGAATATTAGGAAAACTTTCTTCATGGAAAGGGTAGTCAGGCATTGGAACAGGCTGCCCAGAGAGGTGGTGGAGTTACCATCCCTGGAAGTGTTCAAAAAACGGGTAGACATGGCACTTTGTGACACAGTTTAGTGGGCATGGTGGTGTTGGGTTGATATTTGGAGTGATGATCTTAGAGGTCCTTCCCAATCTTAATGTATTCCTAGTTTTTACTTTCATTATAAATGATCCAGCCACCAAGCCAGAAGGCATGGGGTTGCTACTCTACTCTTAATTGGTTTAGTGGCGGACTTGGTAATATTAGGTTAATGGTTGGACTGGATGATCTTAAAGGTCTTTTCCAACCTAAACGATTCTATGATACTATATATGGAGCATGACATCATATGGTATGGAATAGCCCTTTGGGGAGTTTGGGTCAGTTGTCCTGGCTGTGCCCCCTCCCAGCTTCTTGTGCACCTGGCAGAGCATGGGAAGCTGAAAAGTCCTTGACTAGCATAAGCAGTACTTAGCAACAACTAAAACATCAGTGTGTTATCAACATTATTCACATACTAAATCCAAAACACAACACTATACCAGCTATTAGGAAGAAAATTAACTCTATCCCAGCCAAAACCAGGACACTATTTTCCACAGCATCTTCTCTGATTAAGAAATATTGCAAGATAAAGAAAGTATAAATTTCTCTCACCCCTGTGGACTATTTAGCTTCTGACAATTTAAGCAATACAAGATCCTGAAACTTCGTATTCCTCTCATCCATTGTTTCTTCTCATACATGCAGTATAAACTCTTCTGTTTAAATCGACCTTAATTTTTTTATCACAAACAGACATGCTATCAGGTAGCTCCAGGCATGCTACATATAAAAACAAACAAAAAACTCCCCAAGACAATACAAAACACTGACCCCAACGGTAAAGCTGTCATATTTAAAATCCCTTTGTGGGCTTACATGTAGTTCTATGCTGATATCCAGTGCCTTAAATTAAAAGCACTATCAAAATGTCCCTTATTTACTTCTACACTGTTTCCATTAAATATTTCTCAGTGAAATTGAATGGTAATCAAACTATTTTCTAGTTACAGTTTAAGTATTATTAAGTTCACAGTTCAAAGAATAAAGCTATGTTATGATTTCTGTCTATGATTAACAGTACAATACTGAAATTTAGCAGTCCATTAGGTTAACATGAAGGCAAAACAAAATGCGGTGTTCTTTTATACAACTGTAAGAACTTACTAACAAAACCACATTTTGTTTGTGAAGCTAAGCAGATGTTCATGGGAATGGAGCCTCAAAACAAATAATGTTGCAAAAAATAGAGATATCTAAATGCTTCCTGGAAGTCTTTCCAGTTCTATACCAGCCAATGCTAACTGGGGAGTGGGATTTGGGGTATTTTTAATTCCATGAATAAGGGTATTGGTTCATACAAAAGAGGATCTCTTATTTCAGCAGAGCTGGGATACAGTCTTAACAAATATATATATATTTTTCACTCTAACTTCCTCTGTCTTGCATGCTAAAGTCATAATAATGACTGAAATGAGAAGGTATTTGTTTTGTTAAATCTGTTTTACATGTCTAGGGACAGGGGACTCTGCCTGTCCCTGAAAGGATTATAGTTCAGTTAGCTCCTTTTCAGAAGGTGCCACTGGTATGCAACAGATACTATACTATTATTTTAACAGCAAGGGCAAGAAGCATCCCCTTACCGCCACTCTTTTTTCAGTACTGCGAAGAGTATGCAGACCAAGAGAAGCCAACCTTCCTAACTCCTATGAACATATCAACATCTTTATATAGCCAAGAGGCTATACCCACACCTTGCAGAGCCAAGGAGGACTGCCACAGAGCAACTCTTCTCAAACATCCTAAATACACAGGTCCCGCTACACTGGGATTTCTTTCTTTGAGGTTTCATGGCTGCTCAATTCATCCTGTGCTGAGGGAACTGGGTTGTCCAGCAGCCCTCATGGGAGCACAGTTCCCCTGCAAGGTAAGACACAGTCCCAGTATGAGAGGTGGACCTATCCTGCTCAAAAGCCAAAGTTTCAGCCATATTCCGTAACAGACGATATTCCAACTAAGTATTACGGCCTCTTGCCAGCTGTTGTTGGCATACAGAAAGGAAAGAGGAATTGCATCCACCCTTGCAGCTGCACCGACTCAAGGTTCTGCAATCACAGCAGTCCCTCTCTCCATTTCCTGAGACCTGCTCCACTCCTCCACCAGAATTTTCTAAGCTGTTTTTGACTTAACCAGTTGCACTAGAAATGGAGACTGACATCTGATTCCAACCACACTAGCAAGCAAAAGGTAGGACACACAGTATACATTAATCAAACAGTGAAATGTGCACCATCAAACGAGGCGGAAAACTTGTAATGGAGTCTCGTGTTAAAATATTGGCATAGACCTCGGGGGGGTTTTTTTGTTTGTTTTTGAGCTGCCTCTTGCCCTCAAACTATCTGATTACTATATTTATCTGTTCCTGAAAAAACATGATTTATGTTACCAACACAGACAGATTTGCAAGCAACCAGTTTGCGTATGCAATTTCAGCTGCCATACGGTATCTGCATGCCCGTGTACTCTGAATGTACTTTGTGTGTGTAGGGAAAGGATATCTCAATCTCTACACACAATCTAGACACTTCAGTTTGAAACAGGAAGTACAGTGCAGTTATATCAGATACTATCTTTTATTCTTAAACTGTATTTATACAGATTTATTTTTAAAATATATTGCTTAATATATATTTATTCAACTTTTTAATCATCGCACCAGAAGTGATTAATGTGCAATGCTTGTTTAATGAGTTTTTATTGGACTCCTTTTAGTAGTTAAATAAAACTACCTCACTTTATTTCATTACATGTGAAGAAGTATACAAAGTAGTCTATCTTTTGCACTTCAAATCTATTAAGTGTTGCAGTAGTTCTGAAATCCAGCTGTCTGTGTAAATAACCTAAACATAAGACAGAAGTTCTCGCTTGCATTGGTTAATTTTTACTCAGGTTGAAGAGTGAAAAAACTCAAAAGCAAAGTTAAGGGCTTGAACCAAAAACCTTCCCTGCTTTTTCAACAAACAACAATCGCAATCTTTCAAAAGCTATCCAATGAACTAAACTAAGAAAAGAAAATTGCCTCTCTTCATTAATATCACAGCCTACTTGTGTCAAAAGTTGCTTACTGTATCAACAGACTCTGGTTCCGGACATTAAACAACAGCTTCTGCCTGTCCTGTTTTTGGGATTTTATTTTAAATTTTATCAACAAAAATATGTTGCTTGAAACAATTTATATTTGAAATATAGTCATCATGATTAAATTCATACCAATGATGAAAATCTGTTGTTCTAAATGAGTCAAAACATTTAAATAAGTACTGATTTAAAAAATAAGTAGTAAGTATTTTAATTCATGTTGCACCCTACTCCTACATGCTACCATGGAATCCTTCAGTTAAGGCACTCTTGCTGATTCTTATACTTTCTTTTCACTTTCTCTCCCTTTCTCTCCCTAAGTCCTATCTTGAGCAATCTGACCACAACACAGAGTAAGGTAAACTTCATTTCAGGGTTTCCTCCTGAAGCCTCCTGGACACTGAGTTTTCTCACTGAGGAAATTCTTCCATTTCTAAGTTCATTTAAGGCTGTCTTAGAGGGTGGTAAAAGGATTTAAGTTCCTTCCCCTCATGGGATTTTTCACTTAATATTGCATTCCTACCTTATCTAAAGAATCTCTTCTCTACAAAGCACTGTATACTTGCACGTTGGTAGTTTTAACCCTTACTCGTACTTCAACGTCTGATTACAATTTCAGTTGTTTAACCACACAGTAACAATTAATTTTTGGCAGATACTAAGTACTCTGTAAGAAACAGCATTAGAAAGGAACTTAGGATTAGTTTGTTTGGGCACCGCTAAGTGCCACTAGGAGCATGTGAAGCTCCTGGCCTTGTGCCTGCATGGATGGAGTCATTTTACTACATAGAATTTGTTTGCTCATCATTCTGAAGTTCATTTGTGTAGTAGCTACACTGTTGTTTTGGAAGCTGTAGACTAAGTTTCTAGTTATTCAGTAACATTTTGTCACAAAGACCGTATGGTCTTCCAGGTATGCCATACTAAAATTAACTGAGAAGATTAGAGAAACAAACAAAAAAGCAACCCCCCAAAACAAACAAACAAACCAACCCCCCCACCAAACCATGGTTTTAGCAGAATTTTCTGTGTTTGTCCAGATAAATAGATGTTCCAAGTTATTTTTTAGGCCACCTCCACCATGACGTCTGGATATTTTAAGCAGTAAAATAACGTTTCATTAACTGAAAACTTTGCAGATTTTACTTACATCAAGAGAGCCTTCATTTATAACAATTAGTCCCATGTTCTTTCTCAAAAGTTTACAGGAGTGACCTGTTAAAAACATTTTTGTTTTCAAAAATTTGTTCCACAAAATCCATTATAATATAACAAAGCAATTTTTTCTGTAAGAGAACTACAGACAAAATTAAAAATAAAACTCCCCCAGCTGAAATCAATGGTAAAAAAATTATACTGCATTCTATAATAATTAAGACATACAGGTACTAAGTCAGAACAGTCAGAATTTTCCTTGCTGCAACTTGCAACTGTTGTGCCTTATTCACAGAGGTGCTCAGCAGAAGGACAAGAAACATCTTTACAGGGAGTTACAGAAAACAGCAAACAGATCTCCCTTAGCCTTGTAAATTTTTGGATTGCAACTTGCTTTTCATACAAAATTTGCATATATACGTTGCCATTCTTTTCTTTTTTGATGCTTTAAACAGAACGTATGCTGTGTGCTAATGATGCAGGCTGCCTAGACAAATATATATCACCATTCTTAACAAAGTGAAAATACTGGTATTACGTGTATTGCCTCAAACCTGTAGGTACTAATGAAAATCACCTTAGATCAACTGTATAATGTGCATACAAAAGTTCTTTAAGATTAAAAATAGTAACAGTAATAAAAGGGATCCATATGACCAAAATAATGCTTACTTCTGGGCACATATCTAGGCTACTGGCAGAAGTGCTGATCCGCTCAACATGCAAATAATAATAAATCTTAAATGCAGCTTTCATGTATTACTATTTAAAAATACAGATTTATTACTGCTGAAATTAGTTAATTCATGATTCTTTTTCTTCCTCCTTTATAATAAAAGGAAAGAATAAAAGGAACCCTCAGATTGATGGTAAAGTTTATAATACTTTAATGCACAATCTATATTGTTTTGCTTTAGTTAAGATTATGGTCCCTACCAGCTTTCTTGGAAAGAAGGAAAAATACAGAAGGAAAGCTAAGAATACTCACATTTTCTTAGTATCATTCCCTCTCACTGTCAAAACCCAAACAATGTATTCTTTTTAATTCATTTTAGATGCTACAAAAAGCACAAATGCCTATTTTTTTCCCCCTCTCTACGATAACATGAATTTTTCTTGCTGTTACTGTTTTAACAGAGGAAGAATCCACCATTCCCCACTCTCCCCCTACCAGTGACTTAGGAAGTAAGTTAACATTTAAATTCTGGAATGCCATATATTATTATTATTATCTTCTACAAGACACCTTCCTGTTCTGAAAGTAGTTTTACTGTAGCAACTTCTATAATTTCTAAATCTGTAACAATGTCATCAACTAAATGCAAATATAATACCGATGTTAATGGCAGTCTCTTGTTTGTCACCAGTAAGTATCCAAATTTTTATGTCTGCTTTCATGAGTGTCTCTATGGTTTCAGGCACTTTGTCTTGTAGTTTATCTTCAATTGCTGTTGCTCCAAGCAGCTGAAGATTCTGTGAACATAAAATATTCAGTACATGCATTTTTTTCCGTTTAAATTCAGTTTTAATCTTGCTGTTTCTTTTGTTTAACTTTCCATATTTACAACAAGATTAATGTTCTCTAAATCAATTAATCAGATTTGGTATCAACTAATAAAGATCTTCCAGTTTATTCCTATGAGCTTTAAGTTAAATACCTATGTGGCTTGACAAACTGCACAGCATGACCACTGAAACTTCACCCAATTATTTACAAGCTCAGTAGCTTGGTTCAGCAACAGCTACTTTTTCCCTGAGGGGCATCTCTCTGATTTGAAGACTTAAGGAGCGCTATTATTACGTTTTCTCTCACTTGTAATGATTTCTCTTCACCTTGTGGAAAAAAAAAAAAACCAACAAACCCTGTCAATTCATCTTATCTTAAAACTATAATCTTGATTATGTTTGGTTTTAACTTCCCATGGAGAAAATCTGTAAGTTTTTTAGCGAGTACAGCTGTTTTTATATTTCATATTTCTGTACCTCTAGAACTAGCTAAAACCTTGTCAATGACACCATTATAAATCTAATAGTGTGCAACCCTGGTTGCAGCATGGCCTGCACACTACATACTGAGAAAGTACTTGGGCAGCTAACACAGAAATTTGTAATGGTAGCAGGGATGCCATGGCGTTAACAAAGTTATATACTTTAAAGACTGTCTTGTGCATGTCTGGATAAATTGCTCATCTATATAAACTGAAGTCCCACAAGTGACTGAAGCTATATACCCTCAGTCTTCTTTTTCATGAATTAAACACTGCAGGTTTTCGAGGCTCTGAATTTTAAGCAGTTTCATCAATGTAATCTCTCTTAACCTTTCCAAGGAAAAAAAACCCAAAACAAAACCCCCCAAAAAGTCATGTATCAAAACTTCAAGCAATATTGGTCTCATTAACTCCTTTTGCTTATACATTTAAAAGCCACGGGAACCTTCTTTGTTGAGGCAGTGAAGTCTAACTGCATACTTGGCTACTCCAGCAGCAGCGTTGCCAGAAACTCAAGGGAAGCGATTAAGGCTCTGCTCTTTGTGAGGCTGCATCTAGGTACTACCTCCCTTTCTGGGCCTTCAGTACAAGGGAGGTTGACAAAGTGGAGCCAGTCCAGCACAGGGACACAAAAATAGCTTGGGTCTTCGAGCACACTGTATTAAGAGTAGCTGAGGAAGCAGGATGAGTTTAACATGGGCAAAAGTAAGGCTAAGGGAGGGATTCCACAGCTGCCTTCTGCTAACTGAAGAGGGCTTGCAGAGAAGCCATCTTCCTGTAAGAGGTGCACGGTGAAAGGGCAAGAGGCAATAGTCACATTCTGCAGCAACATAAATTTTATTTCAGAAAAAGGGGGAAAGAATAGTTGAGCACTAAAAAAAAAGCTGCTTCCTGCAGCTGGGAAAACTCCCTCCTTGCAGATACTCAAAACTTCATCGAAGTGCTGGGCAAGCAAAATTAGCCCTGCTTTGAGCAGGGATTTGTGTCTAGATGACCTCCAGAAGTCCCTTCCAATCTTAACCACTCTATGGCTCTAAGATCAGTATGCAATGAAACAAATGTTGTTTGCCTGTTACTAACACTTTTTTTTACACAATGGAGGAACTCTCAGAAAAAAGCTTTCCAGTAGTTCAACTCAATACTTTCTGGCAAGGTTAGCTACTTGTTGCAAAAACTTTGTCAAATTAATCTTTCCTTCATTTTGATCAGCTAAAAGACTACATGACACAGCTGTCAGAATATTGCTAGATTTTTTTCTGTCTAAGCATTATTCCTCAATAATGATTCAGACTTCATAGTATATAAAACAAGGACATTAATTAGAAAACCACTCTTCTTGCCTCCCCTCCCACCCCAGAAAGCTACACATACTTTTTCAATTAGTTCATAGCTCTCCTCAAGTTTGAGTGCTCTGTTCTGTATAGCTGTAGAAGCACGGTGATAGACATCTAACCACTCTTGATAATCACTTTCTGAAATCTCAGCCACAGCAAAACACAGAGTTCTTAAGCCTAAAGAGAAAGCAGATAGTAAGTATGATCCAGTATTTGTTAGTCCTTTCCTTGATATGCCTGCAATGAGTAACTACTAAAAGCTGAATTTATTCTGTATTTTATGTATACTTATGCCAATTTTGAACTTACTGCTGCATGTCTTGAAGAACTGTTTAAAATATATATACAAAGCAAAAATCATATAAATAGCAATTTATTCAACAGAGTAACTCTTTCAAGGTAGCTGAATGTAATACAGGAAAAAAAATTTTACACAAGATTCAACTTATCTTAAACTGTAAACAAAACATGAAGCAATCCCAAATTACACTTGCTGAACAGTGTACATTAGATTTTTAGCAACATTAAAACTATAAGATTGAATTATATTTCTGAACAAAAATTTAAAAACTTGTGTTGCTGTGCTGAAAAGCAATAAAGTTAAAATATCTTAGCATAATGTTACAACTACCCTCTTCTTCATCCCTCCTCAATATTCTTAGGAAATTCTCAGCTGAAGTTTGAAATTTACCACCTAGAAGCTGACTTTGAATCTGCTCGGGTTTAATTTTCCCATCTCTCAGATTCCTTCAGCTTTCCAATGTGCCTTGTGTACAGGCAACATTTGGAGATTTTACTTAACAATCTTTGAGCTGGTTATACTTAACAGATTTTTTCCATCAGCAGAAACCTGAATTGAGCATCACAGTGAGAATTCAAGACTGCAAGATTACAAGAAACATCTATTTTTTTGACAACAGACACATCCGTTCAATTTAAGTAGCCAGGTGTGAATGTCCTAACAGTTCATTTCCATATATTATGAGATTCTTAGATTTCTAGAGGACGAAATTGGCATAACTCTCTATATACTGAGAAGAGCACTGCTCTAGCCAAATGATGTCTTATGAAGCCGCAATTTGCAGGCAGGCAGATTTAGGAGGCAGACAGGCAGGACCAATGTAGTTAGTGCCTTTGGCCTCTCCTCTAGGAGCACTGTAATCAGGGATAGCTAAATACAATCTTTCTTTGTTCACAGGTTTCTGCTGTCTACAGCTCAGCACCAGCAGCAATTTTGAAATGATCAAGAGGCTGGGCATGAAATAATACATACGTGTCTTAGATGTAAGACAGTAATTTAATACCCTCAGGATCAAAACCATGTGTAATCCTAGTATCTTAACAAGCGAACAGCATTAGGAACACAGCTTCTCACCATCTACACCTAAAGAATTAACTTAAGGCTAACAAATCAACTGTTTGCTTCCCCCCTGCCTCCCCACCCGTGTAATAACGATATGCTAGCAAGGTCCAAAGAAATAAATATGAGGTGAGGGGGAAGAAAAGAATTTATGACTGACTAATAATAATACTATTTTCACAATTCTTTCAAAGTATTTTATGCAGATGATAGAATGAAGAAATCAGGAATATCAGCAAACAAGTTTTTCAAGGCATTTGCTTTTTCTTTTTAAATCAGAGCCTAATTATTTCTTCTATTTTTAATTAAAAAAAAGATTTGTGGAAAACAAAATACCATGAAGTCTGCTTCTTAACAGACTGGAACAACAACACAGGAAAATTATACACTTTCTCTATTTATCCAAGCAGGCATTAACACTCAAGCTTAATAAATGCTTAAATATAAATGCCAGCCATGCTAACCACTTCATTTTTGAACAACACACCAAGAGCATGCAGCAAATGCCAAGGACATACTGTACTGCCACATGAAAGGATACACATGAGAAACTTTGCAACGTCATCAGCTGCAATTTAAATCTGATGCAAAAATAAATACAAATTTCTTTAATTGATTCCAGAGAGACACGTACTTAATTTTTTTTTTTAAAGATTGAATTTTATGCTTTTGAAAGGTTAGCAATTCACTCTTCTGAACAGTAAATCTTTTCATCTGTTGAAAAGAAGGGTACAAGAAGTACTTGAACAAACTTCTTAACACTAATATGTATGTACGGTGGTTTTAAAGTTGGGTGGAATTTTTCACTTTTTAATGTTGACTCATTCGGTCCAACCTGACTGCTAAGGAAAAAATGGTATCAGTTGTACCACTGATTTAATGAGAACAGTAATTAAGAATTGGACTGAAATTTTCATATTCACACAGGATAGCAGATATTGATCTATTTTTAACTTTTCTGTAACCAAATATATAGCCTTATGATCCAAACTAACTTCACATCTAAGTAACTTTTCCTTGACTAATTCTGGTTAGACCTTTATAGAACCCCAAACTGGCCAATCAGCTCATACACCCTTGGAGCTCATGAATCCAGTTGTATCTGAGGCCTCTTGTTGCACCATCAGCCAAATTTGTTTGGTTTTAGTTCTGATTTCAACTTTATTGTACAATTTATTATAACTTTGGTACTCTAAGATTATTTAAGGCTAACCAAATGTTTCCTGCAGAGATCTTGATATGGAAAACTAACAAAAGAAACAGATCTGTGTCTGCTGTCGCTGACAGAATCAAGAGACTGAAGGTGCCGACTACGATGCTAATCAAAATGCTAAGTTCCATTATAAACCAAAAAAAAAAGAAAGATTAGAGAAATCATATGTGTCACACACAGAAAAAGGATCTTTCCTGATACAAGAAGATTTGGCCAGACATCAGTTATCAAAAGGTAAGGATTGTATTTTAGAAGGAAAATATTTTAATAAAGTTTGCTTTCCAGTGTAAGCTTATTTCTTAAGACACATTAAAGATAATTTTAGTGTTCTACTAACTGTGTTAAAAAAATGAAGATGTAAAATAATTGCACTACTATAATTCTGCTTCCACCTCCTCTCTCCCAACTCATCAATAAATTAAAACACTATGATACTTCACAGTACAACTCTATAATCCTTTACTAAGATACCAGAAAGGGGGCATGGCATAGAACATCTAGGAACTGTGCTAGAAGAACTTACATAAAAGCAGAAACCTGCTTTCCTGCTCATGTCTATATTGTGGAATCCACTATTATTAAATAACTAACTGGCTGTTTGTATCAATCATCTTAACTTCACAGTCTTTTAAATTTTACTTACTATTCCTACTTCATGAATGCTCATGGAGGGGTCCCCCACCTTCAGCAACTGCTTTGTAAGAGTGTTTGTTAAAACAGCAGAGATACCAAAACCACACTATATGGAAAGCTATGATGCTGACAATTCCCCTTACTGTGACTGGTGACAGAAATAATGTAGCATAAAGTTACCTTAAAAGCACTACGCTAGTCGTTTCCAAGCATCTTCACTTTGGCTACTTCTTCCTGTGTGCCATCCCTACAGCATTCATTGTATGTGGGACACGAAAGTGGTCATGGGAAATGAGATCTTCACAGAAACAAACAACATGCAATGTGTGTGCTCACTGGAAAAATGTATTTTGTTTAAAAGACTTCACTGTGAACTGTGTGGGTGTTTTTTGGGTTTGTTTTTTTTTTTTTTTTGGTTAAGGGTGAACTTATTACTGAAACTTCTCAGGAAGAGGAAGATCTTTTTTGGGAGTCATTAGTAGAACATTAATTTTCAAACTTAACGTGACTAAAACATTACAGCAACATAAAATTGCAAAACTGAAAAGTTGAGCAGTAACTGAATTTCATATTTAGTTTTATATTGAACAGTATCACCCACCTTCTGTAGCAAACTGCTCTAGATGTTTTAAAGTGATTTCTTTGTATTTTGAACTTTCAGCAAGGCGGTCATAAATTACTGTATCCTACAAAACAAATAAAATGAACTCAGAACAAGTAAGAGAAAAATGAGTTTTTTTGTGTAGACAATACAAATCATGTAGGAAAACGGAAGAAAAATATGCAGCACTGTATTAATTTATTTCAGCATCAAAAATGAATAGAAGTAATTTTATTTCAGAGGAAGGAAAAAAGGACATTCCAAATCCCCAGATTCTCAAAATTTACAAATTCTGCTATGATGCAGTTTTTCTTTCCTACATATTTTGCTGTTATTTCCCTTCATTTTAAAAAGCGCTGCATCTTCCTTTGACTTGCCACGTGAATTTATTTCAATCTCCTAAAATGCTGTCTTCCTCTTTAATATTAAGCCCACAAGATAAAAATAGTATTTCATAATTGCCATTCTCAGGTTCTTGTAGCCAGCTTGATATACAGAATATCAATGACAGCTTCTTCTCTCCACTTGAGAAGATACAGAACGGACATTTATATTCAACCAACTTCATTTTTTTAAACCATTCAGGAACTGGATTTGCATCCCCCCCCAAACTTGACTTAAGATACAGAACAAGAACTAATGAGCAACTCTGCCATTCCCAGATACATTAAGGTATGATTAAGATATCTTCCCATAGATCTTGTTTTCAGGAAAATTTACTTCTGGCATACCATCAGTGGTAGGTTAAAACTCCTATCTAGTCACTTATGCTAGATTACTATTTCTACCTAGTGATTCATGCTCAGCTACTCCAGCAAGTAACTAATAGATTAAACCATATATTCATCCATTTTCTTGGAGCACAGAAGGAAGTAATTAATAGGAAGCATAAAGGTATTAGTCCAGTACAAAGAATAGGATGAACAGGTCTGTCATATCTTCATAGGCAGTTAGTAAAAAAAGACATTAACTAGTTCATCACATTAAACAGCTACATAGTAAAATGATGTAAATTGAAAAAGGCACCAACATTCCTTCTTCCACATTTTCAGCGTTTGACTGCAGTTGTAACAACCTTTTGCTCTCGTATTTGTATTGGTAGCACATGTTCTTTGATACAGTGAAAACAGAGTAAAACTCACAGCTCCTTTGCAGTACAGTCTTAACTTGCCCGATGGTGTGCGAACTATCACTGACATTCTCTTCCTAGTGCTGAAAGAGAAATAAATGCCCTATATAAGGCGGTTTGTAAATATAGTTACCTATCAACATTTTACCTAAGAATATCAATATATATCTTATATAAGACAAAGGAAAAGAAGTAAGGGCTATCTATTCTGAATTATGTTCTCAGGTGACTGGGAAGGAAAAACAGCTTTACTGTCTAATAATTAGAGTGAATGCTGTTTTTCTGTGCATACTTCTGTAGGCCTTTTTCCCGTAAAGACAAATTTGAGAATCTTCAGCTTCATCTGAATACTGTCTACTGATCACAAAAAAAGCATCTTAAAGCACAAAGCACTTGCGACCAATACCATAAAGAGATTTCAGCTTTTTCTTCCTTCCCAGCCAGCCAGCCAGAGTCTCTCGTACACTATACTGTGCTGCAATCCTATTACTGTCATCCCAGAGTATCATTCATCACGCAAACTTTTAAGTATGCTAAGAACTGGAAAGGGTTTCTCCTCATTTTAACTACTCTCTGGCTCTAAGTCATTAATGAGATCTAATTATTTTTTTCTTTTTGTCCTCATGACTAAGGTAGGAATTGGAGGAAAGCATGGAGAAGACTATCACTCTCCACATTCTGTCTTCCCTTTGAGGTCCTCCAACAAGCATACTTTAGATTCAAGATCATGTCCAGTCAAAATGTGTATTTATACCATAATTATTTCAAACTTCAAGTTTTTAAAATAAATCCACGGACACTGTTCAGGGAACAAAACATGTTTCTCATGCAACAGTTCACAGTAAAATACATAAAAGAAGTGGAAGTAAATGGTCCTTTTACAATTCCAGTTCCTGTTGGAACCGGATCCCATTTATAGATCAAATAGCATTATTGTATGAATGGTTCCTGAAGTTCAAGACTGCCATGGAAAACATTCTATAAGTGGAATGTTTGGAGATGGGTGGAGGAAAGAATTTTATAATTACTGGTGAAGTAACTGACTGAATAGTATCTTCAAGAAAATACCTATTCTACCTGTGCATGCACTTAGCTTCAAGTACAGACATCTGAACAGCAATATTAAATTACATTTCTACCGTGAATATTGCACAAGAGAGCATAAAAAGGCATTAACTGCTGCAACTCATTCTCCATTTCATCTCTAATCCAAAAAACCTCAGATAAGCAGAACTCCAAAACCCCTTAGACAGTGTCCAGTTGGGGATCTGCTTCTACAACAGTGGAGAAATTCAGATCATTCAAAATGCACTTAAGTTGCCTAAAATAAAAGCAAGTCTCAGATCCACTTTGATTCCTGGAAAGATTATCTAGCCTACTGTACTTAAATTCATTACACTTGCCTGAATGTTCAGTTAAGGAATTGTGCAGGAATTACAGTAATCTAGGGTCTGTATAAATGATAATTTGATACACATGACCCTGACAGGTAGAAACTCCACAGTTTTGTACTTGTCTTGCAATACCAGAAGATTGCAATCCTAAAGTTCTGCATACAGCTGCCTATCAATCTACTGAAGATGTATCAGAGAATAACCTATGTTTTCCCGTAGCATTTTGAAACTTTAACTATGAAAACAGATACTGAATCTTGACTGACATACATTTTCTTAGTAAAACTGCAATAAAGCTAATGAGAAGGACTTACTGTCAAGGATTTTTTATGAGCCTTTTCATTGCAGTGACAGTTTTATTTCCTTTTCTCGGTGAAATACAGAAAACCACAAAATTGCATTACTACAAATAACTGTCGGTGTGAGACCATTTTTTTGTTTTGTTTGCTACACCGTAGGAGTCATGTGAGCAGCCATAAAGGCGACCCAGTTATAAGGGGAAAAACACTGAACAGAAGATGTCTGCTGAAATACTGACAGAGAAAATGCCTGCCAGCCTGGGAACTGCTAGCCTGGGAACCAGAAACATCTTTGAGAACCACAGCCGGCATCTCTGAAGGACAGATGGGTACCTAGAAACCATTAATGAGTACAAAACAAGGAACTGTAACCGCAACTTATTGTCTGGAAAGGCCAGAAAGTCTGGAAATGGGAGAAAACATCCTGCGAAAGTAGGAATCGGCAACTGCTATTGGTTGTTCTAGCTGAAAGAACACAAAAACAGTCTGGAAAAATAAAAATAGGTCTGAGAGAAAATAAACCACCATCATCTATTGGCCGTCCCAGGTGAAAAATAGAAATCAGCAGCATCTATTGACTGCTCCAGGCGGTGGTGTCCTACGCCCCCTTATGTCTCTGCCATGTAAAAATGACTCACTTTTACCCAAAATGGAGCGCCTCTCTCTGAGAACTCCCCCTGCATGAATTTTTCTCTGACATCTCCCAGACAAGTTATTGGACCATCACCAGGAACACCTGGCTGACTCCAGACTCTCACTCTTCAAAGTGAGACTTTGTCTGTCATCCACTTTGAGGCCCCACTCTTGGGAGCAGTTTGGTGAGCACTGTACCCATATTATTTTGAATAATATATATGTGTGTGTGTGTGCACGCACGCACATATAGGTAGCTGAGTCTACGTGTATTTCTTCACTAGTGATAATTTAATAGCAACTTGCAATATACGGAAATATACACTTGCTGCTACTATCGATTGCTGCTACTACTGAAATATAAATGTACTGTATTACTTACGAGTATACGTGCTTTACTAATAGTAATTTGTAGTAATCTGTAATAAAAAAATTAGAAAATAAAACCTCTGTGTCCTTGTGTGTTATGGAATCCTTCAAACCCGCTGTTGTGATCTCTGTATGCTTGCAGGCCGGGTAACCCTTTGGGTCGTGACAAGGAGGCAGAATAGCTGGTAATTCCCATGGAGTTACCATGGGATTACAGATGGACAGAAGCACTTTAAGGGGACAGAAATACCTCCCTCAGTCACAAGATTTGCCACTTCCAGAATCTGAGAATGCAGAAGTAGCTCTTGATGGGCCCCCTGTTACTTTAAAAATCTGTATCACGTTTAAGATGAAAATTCCTTCAGAGCGTAAGCATACAACCACAGAAAAAAAGCACTTCTACAGAGGTTTTGGTACCAATATCAGTCTTCAGTCACAAAACAGGATCAGTGTATTCTGGACCTCTTTGAATGATGGAGAGGTGATAAGGTCTCAAACGCTGTAGGAGGAGGCCTTCTGTCGCTCAGTACATCACTCAAGGCAATGTGGATTATTCATAAAACTGATCAGACAGGGGACTAGTCACGCTATTGCTATATTTCAGATAAATACATCGGCATTCTAAAACAAAAATATTTCGTTTTTAGACAAGAAGCTTTTCTCTGTAACTATCACAGACTGTTTCTGCTACACTGTGGAGATATGCCCCAGGGATGCAGATGAAAATCAGTCATTAAATCAATAGATCGTACATACCCCAGAGATTGAGATATTACTACTACATCTATACTTAATACTGGCCGGTGAAATTAATTCTGGTGTTAAAAATTCCATTAATTCCTCTAACAAAACAAGCAGATACAAGTCAAAACCTCATTCAGTAGCACTGCTGGTAATGACATGTTGAAGCAAGGACTGATGTGCAATTTGTGCACTGACAGTGGACATCGTTTATGCTTACTGAAACAAGGAATCACCTGCTTAAAATTGTGCTCATCTTTGCAACTGGCCCACGTGGAAGGACAGTGCACATACTCGGCACAGGGATGGCAGTAAGCATAAGACATTCTTTGCTTCCAGATCCTTAACTGACATAGTGCCTTGCTTCTCCCTGCCCCATAGATACATCCCTAGGAGTTGGTTTTGGCTCCCAAGAGACAGCTGCAGTTTTTTCTATTTGTTACAGTTCCAAGTGACAGAATACAAGAATGGGCACAACTCTGCACAATTCCTTCCCTGACAGCATGTGGAGACCTGAACAGCAAAGGGTCTGAAAAACTCTTCACTTCCTTGAGCTTAAGGTACCTCAGCAGTTATGGCATCTGAGCAGAGTATCTATTGGAGGCAACCTAAACTCAGCACAAGTTATGAAGACACTATTTGCTCCACAGAGGTCAGCACTGTATTTTAGGAATAACTGTCAGCTGGTTAAGGATTATCAGTTGCTTTCAGTATGCTTCACCTGCCAGTTAGACTGTGAGCTTCTTCCTTGCTGTGAACAAAGTATAATTAGCATATTGTATAAGTCTACTACTTCTCTTTTCACAGGCACAGCTATGATCACTGTAAAAAGAGAATACCATAAAAGACAACTCTACCAAGCATTGCTACAAGTTTTACTTCTGTAACATACTTCTCTGAAAGACTTTTCTATCAAATGTTGACGCTGTTGCACTCTACTTGCAGAAGAGTCTTCTTATCTGGCTTGTAGTGGAAGGTGGCAAGGAATTAGTTTGCATTTTTTATGGGAGAAACACCTGGAAACTCTTCACTCAATTGTTTAATAGCTACAGATTACTCCTCTGAAGGTACATGCTCATACCCATACAGATGGTGTTATGTTTTGGAGCCAAAATTTCTCTTGCTGTGGAACAAGGGTGACCTCTAGTGCTTCCAACAAGTCAGTTCCAAGCAAAGCTAAGCATTACAGAGTAAGAACAAAACCAGCTACAAAACCTGAATGCTTAATAGAGTTGGGTGATTGGCATCTGCCAAAAAACTTAATCCTCCAAAGGTTAAGATATGAAAGCAATTCTCCTTTCTCCATAAAGTATCACTGTTTAAATGACAATTTTAGACTGACACAGAGGTTTAAAGAGGTCTATGAAATCAAGCCAAAGATCAAAACCGGAAACAAAGTAGGAATCCTTCACTGCTACTCCATGAATACAGTATAAACTTTCAGAGATGTCAAACAACAACGCACTTTGTGCTACATACTGAAAGAAGTGCCTACAGAAAAATGAAACCATGGCATAAATCTGAAAAATTTCAAGTATGTCCTCTACGATATATAAAAACAACATTAATTGCAAGCAAGCATTAAAAGACATTCAAAACTATAAAAATTACTTTCTATCACATTATTTTTTTTTTCACTGTGGCGATCTTTATAGTTCACATTATTATTGCTATTATTGTAACTACAGGCAACTACTTCTCTCATTTCACCCAACCTATGCATCTTCAGCCCATCTCTCCAGTATTGCCCTGGATTTTTGTTTAGTGATCTTTTTGCTTCTTTAGCTAAGCTCAAAGGAAACATAATAGGACAGGAAGGAAAACAATGATCACTTTCCACAGGCACAATTACAAGTAATCGTTCTAAGAAAAAAAGAGCTTCCTCTCATACAAATGTCTTCCCCATCCTGTGCCAAACTAAGCAACGAATACTTAAAACACAGACTGCATACATGGATACAATTTAAACAGATTTACATAACAAGTGAAACTGCATCCAGATTTCTTATGGGTACCTTTATAATTCCAACAGCTTTGACAGAAAATTTTTACTGGAAGCAAAGTATGCAAAAAACTCAGTTTCCAAGAAAACTAGCTGGCCAATGCTCTAGCAATGCTGCTCAGAAGTGAATGGGTTTCAGTCTAAAATATTTAAACAAGTCATAAACAAGTATATTTAAGGTCAAATGCAAAATTTCATTCTATCAGTCAAGGCAAATACAAGTTATACTTGAAACTTCCCCTCTGCCTATAAATACAATTTTTTTTAATAGAGCACATGGTGCTAGGGCTTTCAGAAATACATTTAGAAATTCAAATACTTTCCTATGCTGTCTTTTCACATAATTTTTTAAAGTTTCGATATCAAGATTTTTTTTTAATCTTTGTGCAAAAGCAGAAGTGAAAAATATTAGCCCAAAAGGAGACAATCGAAAAAATACATGTCTCTGAAAACATTTTACAATAAACCCAGGAGTGTGATCTTAACCATGTGCACTGCTTTGCCTATAGTATGATGACATATTGTTGAGATAAAAGCCACACAACCTGCACACTTTGCCTGTACAAACATAAAAAATGCAAACATTTTTATCCATAAGAGAAATTAACAAAAGTATTTTCATGAAAAGAGGCTAAGAACACAATATGCTGTTTACCTTGTAAATTCCAGGACATTTAGTAGTTCATATCTTTCTTCTTGTCCCAGCTGAAGAATTTAAAAAAAAAAAAAGAAAACAAAACAAAACCAAACACAAACCTGAGAATTAATGCAAAAAACCTCAAGGAAAAGAGCCAAAAAGAAACAAACAACATCTCAATACATATGTACCATGATGCAGTTATTCAGAAATTATTTACTATGGCAATAGTAAACATAGCAAATTATAATGTTACTCCAATGTACTTACAGACTCTATGATTACTGAGTCAGGTGTCCTTCCAGTGAATACAAAACGAAGACGCCTGGCTGCTCTGACCAACGCTCCTTCATCTGCAACAAGTTAATTAGTTATTTTACAGATGTACCAGAAAACTGTTAGTATACCCTGATTTACTGGACATGGTTCAAGCTTTTCTACTTTTGACTTCCTTTTTCCTTTACAGATTTTTAAGATTAGATGCGGTGCTGGAAAGAATGCTTTGTTTCTCCTCTTAAAACTGCGATGAAATGAGTTTACAATTCAGAGAAAATAAAGCCCTGAAGAAACATGCCTCTCAGCTCAGTAGCAAGAACATCCTCTTCAAAGTTTTATGTTGTAAACTAATGAATTATATGTTCCAGTAGACACAATGACACGCTTCATCAAGAGACAAGACTTCCTGACTTTCTTCTCCCCATTAGCCTACTTTCAGGTGGTTAGAAGTTTGGATGTTGACTAGAGATGTTGCTTAGAGAACAAACCTCCTAATTGCTAGGCAAGTGCCTTACGCAGTAGGGCACTGGACAAGGTACTTTCCTCTTTGTGTGAGTTCTGTTTTAGAAGAAGAGAGTGATAAGTCATTCCTGTAAATAATACATAACTTCAATGCCTACATTCAGGAAACATTTCAAGCAGTGACCCAGACTCCCATAGGTATCAGTTCTCTCCAAATGGCTCAAGATGTCAGAACTGAATTTGCTCACCATGCCCAATAAAACACTGCCGTGGCCCAATTAGCTTTATTTATGGCCCTACTTCTGCCCTGCTTCTCCAGTTGAAGGACAGAATTTCCAGAGAGATGGCCACCTAGGAGCTAGGGCAGACAGGGAAGACGAAGGCTTGAGACTCTCTGTGCTTCATGTAATTTCTCCCATCATAGCTTGTCATAATACATTAGCTCAGCAGAGCTGAGTATATTTTTATCATTTTGCCTTGCTTTATCATTTTGCACTATAATCTTTTCTCACTCTATAGCAGACCTTACTGCAACTTTTATCCTGGTGAAAACATTTCTTGTTTGTTTTTGATTACAAACACAGTCTTTGTTCTAAATCAATACCATGGTTACCAAGTACACAATAGGTTCACAAACAAGGACATAAATTTGTCTCCTGGTTTGATTTCTATCTGCATTTGAGCAGTTCCTTCAGACTTCCACAGCAATCTGACAACACCTTAGGAATGCTGTATGGTTAATCACCCTTTGCCCTTAAATAAGCCACAGGACATCCATATGTATTTTCTAAAGCAAATTAGAAAAGTCTAAATTCTTTTTTGACAAGCCTGATTTTAGCTGACACCAATTCTTTTTCTGAGGGATATGTTTTCTTTTTTAATTTTAGAAGATAACTCAAAAAAACCCCCAACTTTGAATAAAATTTGCTTATTGAGTTGATAGGATACCGTATGTTCATTCAATTATTTCATTCTCACCTGGAGATGCTGCTTGATATATAATTTTATCACCTTCTCTTTCTGGAACTGCTGTATGACACACTGCCATCATTGTCAAAAACTCACATATTATAGGTGCAGTTGGCTAAAAAAAAAAGATGTCAGAAAGTAATTAATCATTTAAGCAATAATTAACTGAAATGTAAGAATAGATACGGACAAATAACAGTGAAGAAAAAGTTAATGAAAGATTTTTTTTCTCTCTTTAATCTATCAACAACTAAACAAACCAGACATTAGCTATACACTTATTTCAGCATTCAGAATAACTTCTTGCTGCTGTACTTCAATACAGGCTATATAGACAGAATTTAGTGGCATTTGCTTTCATAACAATCAAAAGTAGATAACCAGAAACATAGAATAATTCAAATTAGCACTTTATAGGGAAGGTATGTCTGAATAGGATGAGAGGAAATGGCTTCAAGCTGCACCAGGGGAGGTTTAGACTGGGTATTAGGAAAAATTTCGCCACCAAATGGGTTATCAAGCTTTGGAACAGGCTGCCCAGGGAAGTGGTTGAGTCACCATCCCTGGAGGTACTTAGAAGATGTGTAGATGTGGCACTTAGGGACATGGTTTAGCGGGACTTGGCAATGTTAGGTTTATAGTTGCACTCGATGATCTTAAAGCTCTTTTCTGACCTAAATGATGCTATGATTCTATGAACGCTGTATTGCAAGAATTTTACTTTAAAATGATTTTATTTCTATTATTCACTACAGTCTCTTTGGATGTTGTCTTTTTTACTAAAATAATTGCTTTTTACATTACTTTTGTCTAATACTATATTTGACACCACTTTTTAAGAACCGTTAGAAAGATATAGCAATCAAACCCGAAAATCACGTAGAAAATGCTGCAAGGTCAAGCAGACAGCTTTTAAAGGAAGACATTTAGATGAATGTCTCAGGCACTTCAGAGCGTACAAAGCTCTAAGAATTTAAAATGATTTAGCCAAGAGAGGGAAAAAGAGAGTATATAAGCAAAATAGCTGATTGTTTTTGACTAATACAGCTAAAATTTGCAAAATGAATGAACTGACTTCTGCTTTGTTGGTCAAAATAAACCCCAGCATTCCCCCTAAATAAGCTCAAAGCAGCTGCCACCTCAAGTGAGTTTTTTTGTAGCATATTTATAGTATTTCAGACTAAGAATGTCAACAATCAAGATAACATTACAATTATTCTATAAAACACAATAATCTCTGAAAACCTAACTTAAATCCACCGTGCAGAAACACTAATGGAAGCAAGTTCCTGTCCTCTTCCACTGAGGGCCCCCAGGTCCTCTAAGATGTATTCAAAAGGCTGAATTACAGATTCTTTTCCAAAGCACTTCAGAACACATTTAACATACAGTGGTGAAACCCTCTTTGAATTTGTGCCTGAATTTTTACTTTAAGATGTATACAAGTGCATTTTCATAGCTTTTATATATATACATATATATACACACACAAAACCACTTAATACTACAGATCTACCAGAAAACTTCCAAGATTCCAGTCACCTGCACACCAAGGATTCTCTAGACAACAGCAGAAACAGGATGATGCCTCTTCCAAGTCTATGTTACTAGCACTAAAACTGGCCTGTGCAGCTAAGGACAGAGTTCCCTCTGCTTTAAATAGGCTCTCCAGAAGTTAACACTACATGTTATTTCCAGGTGGATCTAATTACCATGTTTCTACAACAAACAATTATAAAAGCATTCATGAGGGCATGCTGATTTTGTGTAAATACGTAATTTATTTTCCTTCAAAGGACATCATCTTTTGACTTACTGAAAGCAATGGTTTGATTTCACAAAACAATGGTAATTGTTTCTATGTAACTTACATGATTGCTTTGAAGATTCTCCAGTAATGATGAGTCACTAAATGCTTTTTCTTCTCCATTTTGTGAGCCCTGCCTAGAAATAATTAAGTACAAAAGAGATCATCTTTAGCATATTCTTAACAATTCATCTACAAATCATCCACATTACTGTGCTAAGGTCAAACACAAATTTTGGTTTGTAGCTGTTAACAATAAAGGCTGCAATCTCGTATTATGAGAAAATGAAGTGAAAAGGTACTTGTTTTGCATCTCCAAAGCTTATCTAACTTTAATAAACCTTGATTCATATAAATACACTCAAATCCAGCAAAGTTTTTCTGCTGACTTCAGGTAACACCGGATGAAATAAAAATAAATCTACAATGTAAGACTGTGTCGTCTTGTCTTCTGATCTCCATAGAACGAGATTATTGGAGGGACTCAGACTCAGAACAAGATATGCTTGAAGAGATCACACTTCTTTGAGAAATAAGCAGCTTTGCAATATGTTGGCAAATGTCTGCAAATAAGAAAGTCCAGTATCTGAAAGGGGTAGGCAAACTGAGTTCAGACATCACAGAAGTCTGCCTGGAGAAGGTTTGTTTTCTATTACTCATGATCAAAAAGGAACCTATCAAACTGATGTATAAAGATGACACAGCAACAATGGTGAAGTAGGAAGGGACTGAAGAGATGCAAGGTGGAGACGGTTCTGGAGAAATAAAGTCATACACTAACACCTCTCAAATTGCACAAGCCTTCTGGCTCAAGCTGAGAGTTCGGAAAAAGTAGATACTTCTAGGAAGACTTGTTACTGCAGCTGACTGTTGAGTATTAAGACAATGTAGTTGAGTTTGAATCTCAGTAAAATAAACAGTGCTGAAAAGTTAATCTTTACTTTGGATTTTGCCTTGGATTACATAATCTTAGAAGACCGTGAACATATTCGGTGATTTAAGTTGAAGGATAAGCCACATACATCAACAGCAGTATAAAGATTCTTTATGAAAGCCAGAAGTGAGCTGTTCTAGTCCTGCACTATCATGAAAGAATATCAAATGGCAGAACCTCCTCTATATAACAACTCAAGGACTACTTTTTCTAAAACCCTATCATGAAAGTGAAAAATTCAAAGCATCCTCATTCACCAAGACTTTTTTTATGCAAAGCAGATGGATCTTGAAGTGCCAAATGTTAACAACTTCAGATATATTAAATTTGTTTAGAGTGTAACG
This sequence comes from Pelecanus crispus, assembly GCF_030463565.1. Taxonomy (NCBI): domain Eukaryota; kingdom Metazoa; phylum Chordata; class Aves; order Pelecaniformes; family Pelecanidae; genus Pelecanus; species Pelecanus crispus. The sequence continues at coordinate 59,762,197 of NC_134646.1, read as the reverse complement.
TTTAAGCCTTGTTTGCTTAAAAGCTTCCTGACAGAAAGACTTCAAGACACTTTCCAGATTCTCAATGATAAAAAAAGAGAAAATATTTGCAGCTATATGTTGTGTCAAACTGGAAAACAATTCTTTCTAATAAAAAAAATAAAGATTTAGAAGATTTGGAATTCAGTACATTAGTCATTTTAGGACTAGAAATGTTACTGTCATAAACAGATTCTACGAATTACAACAGGTTTACAAACAAAAAAAAATTCCTCTTATTTCATAAGTATTTACAAGGTGTGTATCACTTAAAAAAGGGAAGTACTGGGTTCGTGTTTGTTTTTCTTTTTTTTTTTTTAACTACTCTTCAGGCATCAGTTTATCCATTTCCGATGTGCTTACAAATATTTTGATGTGTATTAGTCAAAACCAGTCTTATTTCATAAATATCTTATACAGAAGCATGCTTAGTTTCATGTAAGCATCACATTATTTTAATGAAACCACTCACTTGTGCACAATTAAGCACACTTGTACATCTTTGTAAGAAACATCTTGCTGCTACATCAAATGAGGATATTCAGGTCAGGTAAGATTTTGGGGTGTGCATGTGTGCTACTTTTTATTTGTATGTGGGTAGAATTTTTCTTTTTTGATCTAAAGAAAGCATTATTAATTCTAATCTAGCAAAGCAAGTTTTTTCCTTCAAATGTTTTAAACATAAGGAGACAACATATTATAGTATTGTGTGACGTATCTTCCTTTGATTTTCAACAAATACAATAGTGATAACTTAAAGACTGTAAATGACATTTTCCCCTAATCTATCTGAGCTTATTTTGAATGCTATTGCAAATACTTAGTTTAAGAAAGAATGATGAAGAAGTAGAACGCATCATGCATGCAGATGGCAGCAGAAGGGAAGACAGGACTTTCCTGAGTCTTTCCTGAGGTCCCTGTTAAGAGATTAATGTTGTCCCCAAGTGTATTTGGATGCTTTCATCTCAGTTTCAGTTAAGAATTAGGTAGTACTAATATTGCAAAACTATCTATAGGAAGTAAAATATTAGTAACAATGTATTATGTGTTTTTTGCTCTCAAATATGGATTTTTTAAAATGTATTAGAGATTATTCCTAAATTCTTACTAAGTAACAGTAGAAAAGTGTGATCAAAGTTACCATTATACCAACTACCTTAATAAATGAAAAAACTTTCCCTCCAATAAGCAATTCTGAATTGTACAGGACTGTCAGTAGAATAACTGTACTGTACCTCAGTGACCCTACTAGCAATTCTATTCCAGAATACACAACTTAATGCTGTAGAATTCTGATGGCATAAATTTGAGTAAGACTCTGTCGGTCTGCATCATTTTGAAGCTGAAATAACTTTTGAGTAAAATACCTCACCTTTAGCTCTGTTTCTAAAAATCTCACTCACTGGTTTCAAGCTTGAATCTTCAAACACCACATGCTAAGTGATTTTTTTTAAAGCTTACCAATCATCTGAAGGAACACTATAATCCTCAGGCTCAGGGCAATGGCTGCACGTGAAGTAAGGGAAGAACAGAAACAGGGAGAGGAAAAAGAATCACAAAGGCTAAAAAATGTGATCATGTATAAAAAAGAATTTTGTTAATGAAATTTTATTACTAAGAAAAAGTTGTAAAGGTATCTCAACTGAGTATTTTACTGGTGCCTAGATAATAATAAATATTGTAAAAGTATGATGTTTCTCTTGAGGCTTCATAAACTATAAATGAACTTTCCCCCCCCCCCCCCCAATCGGAAGCTTGTCTACTTACTAACTTATACCAACAGATATAAAGGCATTTGCCCTCTTTAGAAATCTTGCTTTATATTTCAGTATATATACATTGCCACAGTTTCTCATTAAACAAAAGGTAGTTTTTAAATTATCTGAAGCCATGCTAATGCAGCTTGTCTGTCTGAGTTCACAAATGCCAATGAACAAACCTAGCCGCGGCACACGAAGGACTCTGCCCTGTAATGACACAGGTTTAAATATATCGCAATTTATAACACCCTTAGAAAGAAGAGGCATGGAAGATGGAACAGTCACTTTTACCCTTTTCTGTGTTCCGAACTTCTTATTTGCATCAATACGGAAAGACAGAGTGACTCTGTTCTCCGAGTAGCTATGAGAGATGCTGTAATGGCTATTCACTGTAAAGAGAAACTCTGCTTTCTAAACAGTGATGCTAATCAGAAAACCGGTCTACTTCTTTTCAAAACAGGGTGGATGGGAGCTGGAAAGTATAGCAAGAAAAATCAGATTTTTTTTTCTAAAAAATACATTCACACCTAGGTTTCATAAAGGAGAAATTTTAGAATTTGTGCTATACCAACTACAGATGAAGATATATAATGAACTGAGTATCAAATACTGATTTTAAGTGCCATTACCATTAATCTATTTTTTTAACCTTAAAAAACTACTATATAAAGAATCTGAAAATAGTTAGCTCGGAGCAGTTTCTCTGAAGTCATAAAATTAGCTCACGTGGTTGAAATTGAGCCCAATATACATACACACATTTATATACATATTTGAAATATCAGGGTTAGAACTGTATTTTATTAGAACTGCTAATTAAAAAAAATCATCAGTATGGTTAATGCATTAAGGATCTAAGTTTTTTCAAAACAGAAAGCCTAGATTAGACTCCTGAAAATTAGGATTTTCAAAGGCATCCAAATGACAAACCCACAAAAGCCAAATCACCACCTTTAGCACAAGCCCAACGCTTAATTTCATAACCTCTGCCTGGTCTCTGCCCAGTTCTAGAGGTGTCTGATCATCTTCTGCTGAATGCTCTGAGATTGGCCCTGGTCCAGTATCTCACATACTGGTAAGCCACACCGGCATTTACAACGTAGGTGCTTCTGCTCTGTTTACTGCTCTCATGAATTTTTTTCAAGTAAACAGTCCTAGAAGTTTGAGGCTTTTACAAACTCTGTTGAAGGAGTTGGCTGCAACTGCTGACAAAGAAATAGTAAAACGCTTTGTTTGCATTTTGTTTGGAGAGATTTCTTAATAGTAACATTGATACTTGTAGTTATGCCACAATAACGCTATTCATAAAAGCCACCTGGATGGTGGCTGCAGTACTGTAGTTCATGCTACAGTACTGTAATTCAAATTCTTGTTCATCTTGCATATTATTTAGTGCAAGAGCATGTGCCTACACAAAATATGAACCATGGACAATGATACAAGTTTTTGCAAATATGAGGGAAGACTTTTTTTAGTAACAATGTTAAACAGACTGAGTGATAGGAAAAACATGCATACTGAAGTTGCATTACAGCAGTAAGCCTTTGATATTTAAACTTTATTTTTGTTCCTCTCTGCAAAAAGAGATGTCATGACTGAAGTGACGATACCTCTTACAAGCAACATTTCATAGTCACAAACAAACTGACTCCTAGTTGTATATATTGCCAGGCGTAAGTTTATTTTAACTGAGGTATTAATGCAAGGATACATATGCACAGGCAGAGGAAAAGAAAGGCACACAGATAAAGAAAGTATATAAAAATGCCTACCCATAAGCAATTCCTGCTACAGTACACTTCTTAAATTGCATGATATTGCATGTCAGGGTACCCGTTTTGTCAGAAAATATGTATTTGACCTAAATGAATGATAAAATTCATTATACATTAACATTCAGCAGTTATTTACATGTCTAGTACAATTCATGACTATCAACACACTAAATATTTTTACCAGTTCTGCAATCTTCATAGTTTATTAAAAAAAAAAACAAACCAAACAAAAACCAAACCAAACCAAACATTACATAAACATGGCAGTCTTGATACCCATTTCCAAACATGGCAATCAACAGAGATGTCAGGAAGCTCAAGCTTGCTTCAGTGCATCATGGTATACTTAACTATTCCTCCCTCTATGTACTGCTGAAATGCAAGAAACTAGTGAAGACTAATGGCTTTGCTAGTAAAATATTCAATTTCTGACAGAAAATATGGTAAAAGAAAAGTGTCTATATGAATTTCTAAACCCCCCTTTTTGACATAGAAATATCTTCTTAAAACCAAAACATTAGCAAAAAACCAACAGCTCAGAAATGCTTGCCGGAAACTACTAGTTAAAGTATTTTAAAAATCGAAGCTGAAATATATCTACCTGTGAAACATTTAAATTTAGTTCAAACCTAATCTTAATAAAAAAGCTAATATATGAAGAAATCAAGTGGTCTGTGATGAAACAAAGGCTCTATTAATCAAAGGTAAACTTCAATTTTATTTCATTAAAATTTATTTCTCATTAAAAAGTCACAGTATTCTTAATTAGGAATTAACTGCATTATAGATGGAGCTAATAAGGCTATGTATTAGGAAAATTTACTCAGCATCTCCTGTTTACAGATTCTGTTTCTGATGGATTATGACCTAGCCAAATCAGCAGTTAGAAGAAATTTTCTATGCCAGGTTTATGCCTGTATTGGGTTTGCATGGCAAGGTTTTGGTAGCAGGAGGGTTACAGGGGTGGCTTCTGTGAAAAGCTGGTAGAAGGTTCCCCTATATCCGATAGAGCCAATGACAGCCGGCTCCAAGATGGGCACGCTGCTGGCCAAGGCCAAGCCCATCAGCAACAGTGGTAGCACCGCTGTGATAACATATTTAAGAAGGGGGGAAAAAAAAAAAGCCAAACAATGGGACACAAACTGCAGCTGGAGTGAGGAGGGAGAATATGTGACAGGAACGACTCTGCAGACACCAAGGTCAGTGAAGAAGGAGGGGGAGGAGGTGCTCCAGGCACTGGAGCAGAGATTCCCCTGCAGCCCATGGTGAAGACCATGGTGAGGCAGGCTGTGTCCCTGCAGCCCATGGAGATCCACGGTGGAGCAGATCTCTCCACCTGCAGCCCAGGGAGGACCCCACACCAGAGCAGGTGGATGTGCCGAAAGGAGGCTGTGACCCCATGGGAAGCCCATACTGGAGCAGGCTCCTGGCAGGACCTGTGGTCCCATGGAGAAAGAAGAGCCCACATTGGAGCAGGTTTGCTGGCAGGACTTGTGACCCTGTGGGGGACCCACGCCGGAGCAGTCTGTTCTTGAAGGACTGCACCCCATGCAAGGGACCCATGCTGGAGCAGTTCGTGAAGAACTACAGCCCATGGGAAGGACCCACGTTGGAGAAATTCGTGGAGGACTGTCTCCTGTGGTAGAGACCCCATGCTGGAGCAGGGGAAGAGTGTGAGGAGTCCTCCCCCTGAGGAGGAAGGAGTGGCAGAGACAACATGTGATGAACTGACTACAACCCCCATTCCCCATCCCCCTTCGCTGCTCAGGGGGAGGAGGTAGAGAAAATTGGGAGTGAAGTTGAGCCCAGGAAGAAGGGAGGGGTGGGGGGAAGGTGTATTAAGATTCGGTTTTATTTCTCATTACCCTACACATGTTCTCACTCCTCTCTCCTACTCAGTTTTGATTGGCAATAAATTAAACTGATTTTCCCCAAATCGAGTCTGTTTTGCCTGTGCCGGTAATTGCTCAGTGATCTCCCTGTCCTTATCTTGTCCCATGAGCTTTGTCGTTATATTTTCTCTCCCCTGTCCAGTTGAGAAGGGGAGCGATAGAGCGGCTTTGGTGGGCACTTGGCATCCATCCAGGGTCAAACCACCACAATGCCTCAAACTGTATTTTTTTTGTGTGGGCAGAATAGGAAAACAGGAACTGCAGCTAAGAAAACTCAACCTTTTTTTCCAACACCAAAGTTTTGCCTTTCTTAAAACCTGAAGATCTCTTGGGGGAAATCTTCTCTTCATTATGTGCAGCCCTTGAACTTCAGAGAAGACACTTGCTCTTTTTGTTAGCAGAGTCTCCTTTGGTGTCCCTACAAAAATCTGCTCACATTAAGAATCTGTCAGAAAAGTGAAAGTGGAGATCCCAAGAACACTGGCTAGATCTTGGTGGTGAAGAAGACTTTGATGAGAAACATAAGAAGTGAGGAAAAGAACTGTCAAAGTCAAAAAGAGGGAACGTGTCTGGGAATGTGAATAGCAAGCTAATGGCAGAGAGAGAAAAAAAAGATAGATTGTGTAATATGAGACAGAAGTAAAGCTAAGATTCAACAAAGTCTCTTCCCCACTAGAGGAGATTGTATTCCCCTTTAAGGCCAGGAAGAGAAAAATTTTCTGCTATCTGTACATACTTCTTAAACCCAGTAGGCAAAGGCCCTGTCCTCCTCTATGTAGACCAATGCTAGACCATGTTAACCTGCAACTGTTGTTCTCCCAAAAGGCAGATCTCTTAAATATTAGTCCCTAAGACTCGTTTGCTGTGTGGCTACAATTACATTATTATTTCTTGTTCTTAGAAAGCTAAAAACAACTTTTACAGTCTCATGCAATGAACTAAAGAATTAGTTATGAAAACTTCTAGGTTAGGAGATGCAAGAATATGTATACTTATGCATATAATACAGTTCAATTAAACAAGCACATAATATTTTTTCCACAGAATCAGTTTACCATCACCAGTCAATGTAACAGAAAGCATAATGTTTAGCATGCTTGTAAAGCGAGACTGCAAATACAGTTGGCTGAAACAGCAAGTCCAATGTGTAGTGCTTCTGGAAGCATGCCCTGTGCCTCAGACACACTTTCTACAAAGTCATACTTCCATAAAATGAAGAACATACAATGAGTGATCTCTTGTAAAAAGCCTAGCTGATTTTATAGTATTAAAAGAGAACTTTAAAGCAAAATGAAGAATTAAGCCCAAATTTCCAGGGCTTAAGTCAGCCATGAGTCCTCATTCCCTTCACTGCTTCCAATCTTCAGTGGCAAAAAAAAGAGGGAATGTATAGAATCATGATTCACTCCTAGAGCATACCAACTGTCTCTTCTGAGCAAGGCCGAACGTGTGAAAAAACAATGACATACTAAAGATGCACACTACCATAGTGTATATACAGAGACTAAATGTTTGTGCCACAGACAGCCTTAATGGTCAGAATTCCTCTGATTTTGTAACTTTAATGATACACTTCAACCTTTTGTGATTACCACATACATATTGATACATAAAGCAGTGTTTGTTCATTTAATACTGGTTTCAAAAATCTAACTCCCACATATTGCCAAGTGTTTTTAAAAATATCGTGACAAAATGAAGAAAATAGAAATAAGCAAAAAAAGATTAAGGCAAGAATGTAAGTTTTTTGAAATAAATACTCACATTATTAAATTGTAAAACCACATGAATAATTTCACAGTTAGAACCAGAAATTTTTTTCTACCTGTCCAAGTTCTTCATTGAGATTGGAAGTACGAGCCATAGCAGCAGTGTCCGTAGGTTCATAGTGCATGTCTATGTCCTGCAGATAAAAAAAAAAAGTACATATATTTAAAAATTAGTCTTCCATAACTTATTACAAAAAAATCTAGTACATAAATACAAAAGGTAAGTGTAGAAGAGCAGACCGAACATGAATACAAGGTTATCTACTTATGATTATTTCCACATGGGAAGCCACAGACACAATCAGATCACTTCCAAGAGTCCTCAGAAGAAATTAGATTTCCTCTTTAAAACAAAAATCTGTATGATTCTGTGAGATTTTACTCCAGTTATTTCCAGTGATCTGTATTACTGAAATGTTGTACTGATGCATCTAAAATAGATTTAGCAACAAGCAGAAATACTACATTGTAACACTTAGAGAGAAGTCAGGCTTCACAATTTATATTGTATGCACAACCAGTCATTTCTAAATAGCAAGATAAATATACCTGGAGATAAAAACGTGAAGATAAATTATAAAGTACACAATAAATGTAGGGTACATTATAAGTGGTGGGTGTTTTTTTTTTTTTACTTAAAAAAAAAAGAGAAAGTTTATTTTTAAATACAGTAAAAGATTAAAACATTGTGAAGTATGGCAATGTAGTGCAACAGACTGCAGATGACCAACTTCTCTACACCAATATGATATGCACACACACAAAGATAATGTTTAAGGTAGTAAATGCCCTGAGTCCCACATTAAGATAAATTAAAGACAACTAATCTCTCATGATGTGAAATGGGCGGGAAACAGAAGTTAAAACAGTCTTTCGATTTATTGTATGAACAGTTGCCAATCTACACATTTGAAATGGGTGAGCCTTTGTTGAATATTTATTTTAGCATACAGAACATAAAGGAAGAATTTCATTGCATTCCCTTATTCGTCAACAATTTGTTCTATAGCACAAAAGAAATGAAGAAATCAAAACCAGCTGACTGCTCACAAAAAGATTTAACTTTTAAAATAAAGAATACACTTTACCTGCTACTCCACATACACTTTTATCTGTATCTACATAACATCATACTTCACACGCACAAATCTATTTCTGACATTTGACCAAGGAATCAGATTAAAGAGTTCAGAATGGTACGATTAATTTACATTTGGAAAAAATGGAAAAAATGAAGGCATGCTATTAAAAGCACTTACATGGACGGCTTTAAGGAGAATACCTCACCACTACCCCAAACGGAGTAAACTCTTCTTTTCCCCCATTAATTCATTAAGAAAAAAAAATTAAAGGATGCCCAAATGATCTTCATATATTTTGTAAGAGGTAATACTAACAGACACTGACTTTGCACAAAAAACCCCATTAAACTATGGCGGTGGTGGTAAAATCAGCAAAATACTAAAAAAACCAAAACATGGGCTACGCTTAGAAAGAAGAAATGAAACTGGACAAAATTCCACTGGACTGCAAAACACTTTCTTTCTGATCATTCTGGATGAAACTGATACCTGAATATTAATAATGAGAAAGCACAAAGCACATAAAAACATGTTCCAAAAAGCAATTTGGTGCAGGTATAAAAGCACTAAGTAAAGCCATTTATTATTACCTTCTCAGATTCCAGGAATAATAAACAGCATACTTAAGTATTTGCAATAAGAAAAAGTCTGAAAAAATGCATACATAGAGAAGCAATCAATCACTTCACTTACTTGTAAAACACTTGATTTTAGAAGTCAATGCATATTGTAAAATTAATATTTACCCAATTTATGAAATATGCCTGGATAAATTTAACAACTTCAAGTGTAACCAACAAACTGATTGGAATAAGGTTATTGAAGAGAATGATAAAAGTCAAGAAATTCAATCCAAAGTTGCTTGCTCCACCATCTGCCAAAAAACAAAGCAAATAAAAAAACATTTAAGACCACACTTAAAAGTATGTATCTACAATGATTTCAGAGTATTGCATTAATAGCTGATTTTTAAAATGTTCTGTATCTAAGAAGAAACTTGAGAATTAATTACAATAACAATTGCCTAAAAATATGACCTTCATAAGAGTTAAGGATCTCTGTCATAAAGTGGAGTTCAAATTTAGAGATCTTTGCTGTATTTTCCAATTTCTGAAAAGTAAACTTACCATCCATTCCCTCTTTTGCTACATTTTAAGATCATAATCTGGGAATATCTATATATAGCAACCAAATTCTATTAGAGTTTTATATTTTTAAAGAGGGAAATGTGTAGTAGAATGAATTTTTTCTCCATCCACCCTCACACCTTCCTATTCCCTCCCCAACTCAGCAAAATACTAAGAAAAAGGTAAATTCACACCACATGAAAACTAGAGATTTTAATGAAAGTTCTAAAAGAACTGGAAATGTGAATATTAACATACATAACAAGCAGTTTTATACTACTTTTTCCTTTTAAAGTTTTAGAATAACTCTAGTAGTAGCACCTCAGAGATGATGAGAATGGGAAATAGCAGCCTGCTCTCCAGCACAGCAAAAGGGTAAAAGATATAGCCTGCCTGTCTGTATTCAAAGATCTCTCAAAGAAAAAGAGCCTCAAGACAGGTTTCCGCTGCCTATGGAACGTGGATCTGGTTGTTACTCTAAGATCCAAGAGAGCAGGTTTTGGATACTTTCATTAATACCAATTCCAGCATCAAAGGAAGTACTAGTCTAAAAGACCAGAGAGCTAACATTCACCATGACATTGATATTCTCAATAATGACTACCAAGATTAAATGAAGTTTGATACCTATTGCTACCTGTAAATAAAACAATATTCAGGTATTTATTGTTAACATTACCACTTTTTTTATTATCCACAGGCAACAGACTGTTCTAACTAAATACAAACAGTATTCAGAAAGATGGGGCACTGCTGGGAACCTGTTTCACTACCACATAAAAATTAAATAACTGAAGTGAAAGTGGAATAAATTACTTCTTACTTATTAAAAGTACCTGGTACAAGAACAACTATGAGCTGAACACAGCATTAAAGGGCATACTTTACAAAACCCAACACAATTTCATTTAATCATGGAGCATATATCAGAAAATAAACTGACAAGGATAATCACTTGAAGAACACACAAAATATCAATGCCCACTGTTTCATGTTTCTTTTTTCAGGAATAAAAACAAAAGCTTCTGAACTAACCACCATATTCTGAAAACTTTTACATTTCCCATAAAGGGGAAAAAAAAAAAAAAAAAAAGCACTGAAAAGAATAATCAGATGAAAAACAACAAATGATGAAGCACATCCAATGCCATCCTGTACTGGTTGCAGCTGGGATAGAGTTAATTTTCTTCCTAGTAGCTGGCACAGTGCTGTGTTTTGGATTTAGTAGGAGAAGAATGTTGATAAAACACTGATGTTTTAGTTGTTGCTAAGTGCTGCTAATGCCAGTCAAGGACTTTGCAGCTTCCCATGCTCTGCCAGGTGCACAAGAAGCTGGGAGGGGGCACAGCCAAGACAGTTGATCCAAACTGACCACAGGGCTATTCCATACCATATGACATCATGCTCAGTATAGAAACTGGGGGGGGCTGGCCGGGGAGCAGCGATCGCTGCTTGAGAACTGTCTGGGTATCGGTCGGCAGGTGGCGAGCAATTGCATTGTGCATCACTTGCTTTGTATATTATTATTATTATCATTATTATACTGTTACTATTATCATTACTATTTTACTTTATTTCAATTATTAAACTGTTCTTATCTCAACCCAGGAGTGTTTCTCACTCTTACTCCTCCAATTCTCTCCCCCATCCCATCGGGGTAGGGGGAGTGAGCGAGCAGCTGCATGGTGCTTAGTTGCTGGCTGGGGCTAAACCATGACACATTCTTTTATATTACTGGAAATTGTTAATATTCCATTAATGATTTTACTTTTTTCCACCTCACGATGGAAATACAAAAGTTAGGTCTCTTCCTTTTTTAAAAAAAGTTTCTTCCTCGGCATCAAAAAGAAGAGAAGCAAGATTTTCAATAAACAAAAGTTCATCATAAAAGCAGCCAACTGTTCTGTTCAACAGAAACTTTAGGAGAGTGCCTTCAAATCAGAATTCGAAGATTTTTCTTTTAAAACTCACCAAACCACCCCATAACCCCTACTCTGATGACTACATTCAGCAGCTTTGTATTCAAGACTGTTGCCTCAAGAACAGAAAGCCCAGTTCTGGTTCTACTGCCTAAGTAAAGAAGGCTCTAGCCCACCATCAGAAATTCTGAAAACATGAATAATTGACCATGAAGTATATTTATGAAAACTTCCTTTAAATCTAGTTCCCCCACTGAGGGTCAAATTATGTCAATATGTCGCAAGCTGCTGTGAAGGCCCACATAATACCACATTGCCTTGCATCCACTGTGAGTAAGCTGCCCAGTATAATATGTTAGCTGAGAGCTTTTGTGCCTGTTTTACCTTCTTTAGGAGCAGTCTGCTAAGATTTGATGTTGGCACCCAATAATTAGTTAGATCCCTGTATAGTAAAAATTATAAAGCCATAGCATCATTTCCTGGGATCAGAGAGTTTAAAAGTTCAGAAAAGTTACTGCAGCTTTAAATGTAATCCATCGGTAATAGCTGAAAATGGCTTTAGTCTGATGTCTAGGAAGTTGACTGTTTATGCCAGTGGAATGCTGATACAGACCTTGCTGAGCTGCAGAGATGTAGAGGCTGAAAGATGTAGAGACAAACAATAAAGCTCCCCGTTCCTGAATTTAGCAAGAGCTCAGATGTCACAGTAGGGTAAATTTTATACGTGCTGTGATATATCTAGCCTAATGACTTTAGTCAACAACCAATAAAGACTGAGAAAAAACACACTGTATAAAGGATGGCAATCATCCTCCTTTCCAAATATGAAAGCAAACTGAACACTAAAAATTAATATATTATTTTACATCTTACAGTTTAGATCAAGATACCAGTCTCTTCCAGTATGCCTTCGATTCCATATAGCTGAGCCAATAGAGCAGATCAAAGACATGGCAATAAGGATGCAGAACAGAATCAAAATCTGAATATTTGTAATTCGTTCCACATTAGACATTTTAAGAGGTGGACTTGTTGAATTCTGCAGAAGACAAAAAGTAACAGTGGCTATTAAATATTAGAAGAGGTACACACAGTCCTTGCTTTACAAATTACAGGTTACTGCATCCTTTTCCAAATATTCTCACAAACACTTCATCACCATAAATGGCATAACTGTTTCACTTGAAAGGGAAAAAAAAAAACAAAGAAGCAGCTTATAAATCCATGAATTAGAGCTTTAGATTTGTGTCACCAGTAGTTTAAACCAATCACACAGAACACTCGTAACAGCAACAGCTAACAGTAAACATTAAAAATGAATGTGTATACACCTTATCAGTGCTAGGGAAGATGATTGCCAATACAAACAACCAAAGTTTTTCAAATAACTGTTTTACGTATCAGAAAAGCAATAAATAGAGCACCATGCATGACCAATCTAAAACCGTTCTTTTTTTCGCAGCAAATGCATCCCAATTTTGACATTTCAAACAGCACTAGGAAAAGTAACTTCATAGTCTGAGAATGGTTCTCTTCCCTCCTCATTTTGCAAATAAAGTTTCACTTCGTCTTCTGACAAGAATGCTTACCTTTGTACTTGAAAGAAAGCTCCACAAGAGGACAGTTTTAGGAGCAGTCAAAAATAAAAGAAGATGAACAAGCAAACTATAACGATCCAACTTGCTAATAAAATAGTTTTCAAAACACAAGTTACAAAATAGAATCAATGAATACACTTACTAGTGGAAAAACTACTTTGTGGCTAAGTGACTAATAGTAACAAGAAATTGCTTTATTTTTATTGGTTTTACTTCATAAGAAGGATGCTCTATTACTGATATTTTAACTACTGTATTGAATCTAGCCATGTTTTCTGAAAGGATTTTCTGTGCTGTGTAACAGTGTAATAAGGTAACAAAACAGATAATTTAGCGAAAATCCAAGTGACAAACCTGCATAAGTTTTGTGTCATGTCCGGTATAGACAACTATCCCATGAACCCACTGGGTATTTCTCAACTGAGCTCCTCGTAGAAGAATCTGATCAGATCCCAATGGAACAGTACTACAAGGAAGGAGTTTTATATTTTAGCATTAGAACAGTCAATGTCAATGAATAAACATAGCCAGCAGTTGTTAAAACTAATTTCTCAAAATTTAGATTATTATTCTAAACATGCTAGGAACCTGATTTTCATAGTTAACTTCTTGGGAGTGTTGACAGAGAGAAAACTTGACAGTTAAAAGCAAGCCCAAAAATTTAAGTTTGCAAAAATATTACTTACTACTTAATTTTGACTACGGACACTAAAGGTATGGTAGTACTAAGCAAGCATACTGAAAGTAACAAAGGATAACTTTCCTGTGATTTATGATTACAAAGCTTTTTCCTAAGCATATGAGGAAACTCAACTACTCTTACAAAATTGATTGTCCAAAGTGATTTTCAAATTAAATAGTTTTCTGAACTCTCAACTTAATCCACTCTTCCAGTGAAATAAATATCTTTTATGAACGTGATTAACTATTTAAAATTCACAACATTTCCTGCACCTTCTTTAAATTGCAAAACCAGGTAAGTCTACTTGTATTGTTGTTTTAGAACTGTAGTGAGTAAATGAGCAACAAAACCTCAGAAGACGTTGGAAACATTTAACTGTCTTAAATTCAGACAGGTTTTTGGAATCAGATCTTGCAAAAACTAGAAAAAACATTTAATCTGGAAAAATATTTGAGTGCTTTTCCATAAAAACCAAACAACTAACAAACACCACCCCACTACAGCTTAGTCCACTTTCTACGAAACTAGCACAGAGCATACTGACTGTTTAAGGAATCATTCTCCCCACCACTAAGTTATGTTTCAGCAACTGAAATGCTGAATGATATTGCCATGGAAAATAATTTCCAGGCACGGGCACTTCATCAAAAGAAGGAACTGGAAAAGAAAACCGAAATATAGAACATACTGAGATTTACTTGTTTGCTAAATCTGAACTGTGCTGCTCTTTTAATTTGAGATGTGTTCATATCATGGCAAAATTAAGAGATTAAATGTCCTTCTGAGTATGAAAGGAACTGCTTGTGTTTGAATTACACAAGAATCATTAAGAGAGACTCCTGTTGCCATCAAAGATTGCTTCTGCACTTACATTTATTTATTTGCATTCCTTGATCAGAATCATTCAAGACTTTTGGACCATCCATCAGCACAATAATGCAGACACTTCAGTTAAGGAATGGATTACATGTCATTCCAAGAATAATTAGGTATTCTCTAATTAACACTATTAACACTAACATGAATGTCACAAAAGATGCAAGAAAAATAACTTTCTCTGGTTATATGCAACTCCCCCACAGATAAAGTGGGAACTTTTTCAGCTATGGACCTTCTCTGGAATGCCAAAAGACTTTCTTGTCCCTTCTACTAATACAAGAGAGTCTAGGAAGGCGGAAGTCAAAACCTTCCACTCTTAATTTTTGTACTCCTTGAAGAGTCAGGTGAGTTCTAAGACTATTCCTGCCACTTCCTGATCTTCCTCTTTGTTTTCCCTTCTTAAAAACTGTAAAGAATATGCAGTAAAGTTTTTTCTATTGCAGGATCCATTGGTTCTTTTTTCCATCAGGACACTGGCTCTCAAATGAATACCATTCTCCAACCTGGGACAGGAATTTATTCTCAAGGGTCTGTTATTGCGAAGACAATCAGAAGAGAATTGGGATTGCAGCCAGCGGGAGTTGTCTCCAGCAGAACTGGTGCACAGACAAAGGAGATGAAAACACAGCAAAACAACCACGGGCATAGAAAGCCCAGATCTGCCTGGTGTCAGGTTACTGATCCTCAACATTGTGATCTTACCCCATGCTCTAATGAGGTGATGGTGCGATGACTTGACAGAGCTCTCAAGTCTCTACTTCCCAGCCTCAGCCTTCTCAAAACTGCTCAAACTCATCTGATTCTTCTACGCTACGTAACTAAAAACTCCTCAGCAACAAAACTGGGTTGTATTCAGTAAGGTATATTCTCAATGGGGAAATACCCTTTCAGCATACTTTCCTGCCATGGCTCTCAAGGGTGTATTAAGAGCTAGTAATTTCTAAGGCACATTTGAAAGCTTACATACCAAAATGTTTTTCTTAACAAGCATACTTCATTCTTATCCAAAATTTTCTTAAGAATGTCTTCAGGAAAACATTTACTTTAGTTCTGGATAACCAATATCTGCCCTTGTTTTTAACTTGCTCGCCCTTTTCCTCTGAGCCACTGTCTAATCATAATTTCAAATTTATCCAGGTTAAAGAACTTTTTTCCTTTCTTGAGCTAATTGTCTTCATTGACTGAAACCAAGTGACATGCTTCTGTATATTCATGAGTGTAACAAAGAGCTGCACACTTCGGAGATAAGAGTTAACTTGCTCAAAAGCTGAGGAAGTCAGCTTTTGCCAAAAGGCCAAATAACTGCAGTGGAGTTCTACCTCCTTGAATACTGAGTATCAAAAAAAAAAGAGCACCTTTGGTTTTTTGAGTTGCTCTCCCATGAAGGGAAAAAGAAAAGACTGAAAAGGTCAAACAGATACAACATTTATGGCACTCCAGTGAGTTACCTAAAGGGAAAGAAGAAAGAAGAGGGAGATACATTTTCAGTATCCTCTGTTGCTTTTGCAAAAATATTAAGATGGTAGTGGATAAAGTGGAAGTCACAACTGCTGGATCTACATGATCTGGTGGGAAGGTCTTAAAGATCTGGGTAAATAAATACCAGTTAGGTGAATCTGTGCAACCTCTAATATGGGCAAAAATTCATCCCTGATTTTTCAGGTTGGAAATAAGGTCAGGATCCAAAAAAGAGTTACTTACCTGCAATTCTTTTTCACTGAAGGTAAATATTATATTAGAGCCACACTTTTGGAACTATCCTACTGCACAGGAACTATATTCAAAATATTTCAAAACTGAATTTCTCAAATGACAAATTGCTTGACCAGCAGATGGCGAGCTCCTACACATTCTTGAGGCATAACAGCCATCAGCACATTCAATGTTTCTTTTTTAAATCAAATTTTAAAATTAAATAAGTAGATTAAAAAGAAAAGTATGTTTTTCCCTCTAGCCAGGGAGGAAGGATGAATGTGTGGATCTATTATAACTATTACCTTCAGAGAAGAATTACAGGTAAATGTTTTTCTCTTCTTAACAACAAGTACAGTGGAATTATAATAGATCCACACTCTTGCGACTGAAAACTCCTGGAATGCATCTGTAAGAAATCAGTAAATAAAAAATGGAATATAAAAAAAAAAAAGGTATTTAATAATTAGTTAGTACTACATATATCAGTCTAAAACCATAAACATGAATAATATTGTATATGGAGAAATAAATGCCTACCAAATAAAAAAGAAATCCTGTAAATCTTTGGGAATGAAGGACTCAACAATTCTGGATCTAGTAATGAATTTTATACTCCTAATACATAACATTCAGTTCAAACCCACAGAAAACTCCAAATATCATTATTTGGTAAGCACTTAAGTGTTTTTAAGAATTTCTGAAGCAGTTTTACAAGCACTTATGTTTTAATTGCACTGAGACTGTCTCTTTTTACAAAAACATACTTTCAGTAAGCTAAGGTCTTAAATGCCTTTCAGCTACCAAATTAGAAGAATTTGAGGTATCTAGTGATGGACTCGGTTCCACTCCAGACTTAGACAAAAAAAAGAAAACAACAACAACAAAAAAAAAAACCAGACAAGAAACCACTTCTATTCAGCTTCTATAATAGGAACTTCACAGGCAAGGAATGAGATGCTTAAGAAGTGAGTTACTAGGTACATATTCCAGAACTATTAGAATTTGATTAGCACTACCTTCTATTAATAGCTATTGCTTTATGAAGGTCAACCAGTATAAAAACTCAAGTTGTAGACATTAGAAGTATGGTTTTACTCCTCAAGTTTTTTTAAAGAATAAAGTCTAATAAAGAATACATCAGAAAAGATCTTTATCTATCTAGTCTTAACAGAATAAAGTTTAATATTCATATTTTAACTTGTGTAGTTTAACAACATATAGCTATCTACTGTTAGATTGAATCTACTGAGATGATCTTCCTTGGATTTACATACCCATGCCCATCCAGTCTGATGTTTCCAACAAAGTCATAGAGATGTCGGTTTGGACTCTCACATTCAATTCTGCCTGAAAGTCTCATCAAGCTCTCTATGTCCTTTATATCTGATGTTAGTGGCAAACCCTGTAAACAGAATTAGTTTGTCATGACATTAAAAATCACTTTCCAATATATAAATCTGTGTATTATAAATCTGACAGAGATACTGGTTTTCTGGTTTTGCACTATGGGAACAAAATACGACTGCTACACTTTGCTGTCCTGCTGCTGGATGCTACAGACAGAGAAAAAGTCACCTAGGTATCTTAAAACATCATGATGAAGACAGGGTCATAACCAACCATAACTCAGCAAGAATGTTCCTGCATAGAGACAGCATACTCAGTCAAAAACTGCGTTCCCTACCTGCCCCTCAAGGACAATACTGGCACCACCAGCTTTCTTCTGCAGGGCTTCTCCCTCATCTATCCTCTGAAAACAAAACCAGTCTCCAAACTACAAATCTTTCCACCTATTGTCCCAAAGAAAAACTGTAAAATAAAGTGCAAGGCATGGCTTAGGAGTAACCATTTGTTCCTCAGGCTTAATTAATTGCACAAAAACTTTTATGATGTCAATAACCCGCAGCTTTTTATTCAAACCATTAGAATTTCAGTCTTCTAAAGCAGCCATTAATGTCATAAAATATGTTTTTATAAGCAGTAATAGACTAAAAGAATATTAGCAATATTCTCAAAAATGGAATTCCTACCTGTCGAATTTTTAAGTTTGTCTCACCATCTAAATTAGATGTTTCAATGTAGCACATAGCTTGCGGTTCACTATTAAGAAAAAAAAAAAATCCTTAATTTTAAATTATAACGTCAAACCCCATGAAATTTCTGTAATCTTTTAATAGCTATTTATGCAATCAGTGCTTTTTTCTTATCAATTCTTCAGACCTAGAATAATTTACAGCCAAATCTGTAAAACCAACAGTACTTTACATTTTCAGATGAGTCTGCCAAAACCTACCTTCTTAGATGAAACACTACTAAAAATGCTGTACACAGTAAAGTCTTCTATGTTTTTACATGAGATTAAGATACAGGCACAAATGTAGTGCACTTACAGTGCCTACTACTGTAGGCAGCAGTAGTTTAGCATTAAAGTTGTAAAACACAGCAGTATTTTGTAAAATACTTTTAGGTTTTAAAACATATTACAACCATTACAGCCGTGTTAACTAGGAAAACAGAGATATAGAAGGACACAATTATTTTTTCTGCAAGTAGATCGTAAACAAGAACAGGTCTAACAGGTCAGGATTTCTGAATTACTCCACTCAGCTCCCATTTTCTGGACACGAGGACAGAACCTACTACTTATATCTACAATAAAAAAAAGTTCTGAACCTGTAAAGAACCAGGAGTCATAAAAATCCCTTACAACTTAAAAGAATAAATGTTTGCTCTCTACACCAGTTTAAAACTTCTAGTATTTTCCTTCTTTCTAGCATGAAATTCAAGCATCAAGTCTTTTTTAAAATTTTCTTTCTTAATGCAACAGTGGCTACTGATAAGCAACTTCATTTTAAAATGCTTGCAGGATAAAGGTCTGTAGGTTATTCTAACATTTTTGTAAAGCAAAAGCATTAAAATGTGATAAATAATTATCATAAAATTCCTTTCAGGCTAGCATTTTCTTCTTGGCAAACTCTTCTAAAAATGTAAATAACTTTTGTTTAGATCATTTGGATGGAGTAATTTGTATAAAACATTATTACAATTCTAGCATTTTTATTAGTTCATTGTAAAAAACAAATAATATTTTTGTGCAGAACTTTTAAAACAGACTAGGGCAGCAAAAACGTTTCAAGTGAGACACATGCTTAATTGCAATTACTGTAGCAGACAGCAGTGACCTCCAAAGTAAGTAAGTTACAGTTAGATCAAGGCAGGCCCATTGATTTGTTAGGGAGAAACAAAGTGCAATAACAGTGCAGACAATAGCATAAAGCTGACGTGTCTAAGAAACATGCATTTTGTCACAATACGCAAGAACAGCGCTGCTTTTGCCATTGCATGCAGCAGAGATTGTGCAACATCCAAGTTTGTGCAGAGGGTCCTCTACCAGTCCTACCAACATTAAACTATATTCTTTGCTGAAAATAGTGGGTTGGTATAAACATGTATATTCTTAATTTGCTCTAAGGAATTAAACATGTGTTTATCCTGGTGTTTTACTGTGTGTTTATTCAACGACAACTTGTCTGATAAAGTTTCATAGGGATAGTGTAAAACAAAGAGGACTGGAACAAATTTTAATTTCTTGGAGTGTTATTGTATATTTACACTTTAATGATCCGTACTTTTATCAACCGAACCCTTCGTAATTTTATAAATGTGTGGGTTTTGTCAAAGAAAAGTGAACAGCAAAGCAAAGATTATCAAGATGGCAGTGTTCTTCATATTTGGTATATGAGGACCCACGTACACATATCCTGTGCAACTAGTTTATTCTAACCTTGACGACAGACTGATGAGATCAGCTGGGAGATGTTCCCCATTGGTCACTTTCACTACTTCCCCTACTGCCACCTACACATCCCAGTTTGAAAATGATTAGAACAGAAAAATAAGTGACAGGGAAAGAAAAAAACAAAACCCAAACAAATGGACAAAGACAAAAAGACAGAATTTGAAATTATTATACAAACAATACATGTTAATCAAAATGTCTGATGACAGTTTTTTCAAAATCTATTTTAATCAGGTCAGAACAAAAAGATGTAGAATATTTTTACTCGAGTGGATTGTTTTACTGTAAGGCACCAATTTTAAGATGCAGAACACATTGGTATTGTACGGTAAAAATAAAAAGCTGTTATGCATATTTCTCAACTGACAAAGTTTCTAGCCACTCCATACATTAAATAAAAAAATAAAAGCCACAACAAAAGATTTTCCACCAACTTTTCTGGAAAGTCAGGTGACAAGAAACTTTCTATGTAGACATGATGAAAATGATTTTGTGCTTTGTAAAGTTCGATTTACACTGAACTAGCAAGAACCAAATGCAATTAAATCTCAGAGGTTTGTGTCCTTCCACTGTAAGAAATTATAGTTTCCTAAAAGAATTAAGGTCCTCTTATTCTCCAGAAACTGCTACTGCTGGTAAAAAGAACCAAATATTATTAGCTTGTATTAAACCAGGCCTGTAGGCTCGCATTGATATTGAAACCTAAAATGTAACTGGGCATCAAAAAACATCTGGAAAGCAAAACTGACGAGGCTGTCCTCCTGGAGAATGCATAGCCACGTGGAGATGAGAGGTGGAGAGTACATGCCGGTATGCAGGCAGAATTAGAGGTAATGTAGTAGCACAGGGTTCTGTCCTGGAAGGAAGGTTGCAACAGGACCCTAGTAACATAACTAAGAAGGAAGTTTTAGCTGGAAGAAATGCCTGAACTGGGCCCAGAAAAGCAATCACGATTCAAGGAGCCCCCTTTGCAAACTGGATCCTAGAAGAAAACCTGACAGGAAAATTCAAGGTTGAGTAATGGTCACAGCTGGGACAGCGTGTTCTGACAAGTGCAGTGAAATGAGGTTAAACAAAGAGGTAACAGTGCTGACAAGTCCAGTAGCAGCTGACTATTTTTTCAATTTGTCAGCACGTGATGTAGGATTCCTTCAGGGGGCACAAGGCTCGGAAAGAAGGCTTGGCAGGCAGCTGGTATTTTTCTGTGTGTAAACTACAACTGGAGAACACTGTGTCACAAGTGTCCTCCAAATCCAAAAGGGCAAAATAATGAAGGCAAACAGGAAGCTTATAAAGAAGCTGCTCTGAGGATGTAATCTGTTTTGCTTGCAAAACACTCGGGTTAGCATGACAAAAGCTATTTATCAGGCCAACAGAACAACTGGTTTTGCTGCATGGTGTATTGCCTATGAAGATCTTGGTGGAGAAGCCCCAATAAAATTTATAAATGCTTCTTGAAGTGCAGAAGTAAAAGGTTTATAGAGTATACTCAATAGAAAAACACCTGAAGTTATGACAAACAGTAGCACTGAAGACAGACTGTGGTGAAGATTTACAGTATTTATTTGGCAACTACTTTACACTTGATAAGAATTTAATAGAAGTATTTTAAGAACAGCTACATTTGATTTTGAGATGTAATAGAACATGGAATAAACAGTGTACTAGTCTACACCACAGTCTGTCACAGAAATGTATAAGAACCTAATCTTATTAATTGTATGTATAAGTGAATTCATGAACTTCAGTGGGACCATAGAGGGTTTATATGCAATCCATAATGATACACATTACAATAATGCTTCCACTTGTGGCAGAAAAAAAATACAGAAATTGCATTGTAAACATACAGTAATAAATCAAAACACAATTGTCATATTTAAACAATCTTAATTTAAAAAAATTCTTGATATGTTGCCTTTTGACCTGATCAAATAGATGTTGAAAAATGTGCATCTTCCACATAAGATGTGGATTTCTTAAATAAAACTGTCCAAGGAAATGATGATAAACAACCTCTGATTGTCCATGTAAAGAGTCACAGCATTACATGCTATAAATTAAGTCTTGCTTTCAGTGCTGAAATTATCCATAATATATTAGAGAATAAAGTGAATGTTCAGCTCATAAAGACAGTGCTAATTTGATGGTTCACATCTCATGTTCATTTTTTTTTCCTGATTCAACTATCAAACTGGCGACTATATCCATTAAAAAACATTTCTGTTCCCTGTAATACATCCATTTTAATTTATTTGTAGGATGCAATTTGTTAGGTTCGTATCAAAAAGCCCAAATGGTTAAATATGGCATTTGAGGTCCAATTTTTACACAGAGAATTGGTCTTTTTTGTATTATATCCAACAAAATAACAAAGTTTTTCTTCATGGTAAATTGAATGCCAGTGTAATTTTAAAACTGTAATTGTCACAGTTTAAAGAAACAATGCCTGAAATGATAAATGCCTGAATGAACAAAAGACTACACTTCAGAACAGCAGCATTTTTGTTTATTCCTTATTTCCTTGGAGCAATCACAAATAAATAAATAAATAAATGCAGGGTAGAGAAACCAGCCTCTACACTATAAGCATCAGTGGGCATCTCTACCTTGATGAGAGCAGTACAGTGTCAGCAGGTATATACTCTTTGCCTTTTATTATAACTATATCTCCAACATCTACCTGAAAGAAAACTGGGAATTGGTTAATGGTCTCAAACAAAATATGTTATCCCTTTGTTTTAAGCACAGTAGATATTTACCTGCTGAATTTTCTAGAAAGACTGTTAGAAACTCACACACTTAGAGAAGCCTGTAGGTATTAGGTACTCAAAGGTCACTGGAATTCTTTGGAAATCTGTTCTTTAATAGGCCTAATCCTGACCTTCTCTATGCAGCTCTTTACTTTTGCTAGTTATTGTAAAATATTTTATGGGAAGACTGAAGTTAAGCTAAAGAAGAAATTAATCTCCCCTAAGATCACAGTTCTGTTGCATCATGCTATATACCTTATCCTCGCTTCTTCAAAGTTATAAACCAGTTTCATCTGAACCTCACCTCCAAATTACTGTGGGTCAAATTTTGTTCAAGCTTTCAGGTATGGAAACCAGTAAAACTAAGGGACTAGATAGACAGCATAACATTTAGTCCTTGAAAGTTACCTTTAACAGTCCCTTCCTAACCACTGCATAACAGCCTTTAAAGTTCTCATGATTTACACCAGAGAAGTTCAGCAAATACACAAAGTAACTAGTTTTCTGAAAGAAGTTTCTGCCTTGGCACACCAAATAATACTAAGGAACTGCCAAACCTTGCCATATGCAAATACTCCCAAGTCAATCATATTATTCAAGTTATTTTTCACTGAACTTCAAGCCCACCTTTTAACGGCAGTTTTGCCTGACTCATGCCATCAAAACTGACTTAACTTAAAAGTACATTTTAAGAGACAAGTATTAACAAACAAAAAATAAAATACAAAAGATCACACATTTCCCATCATACCAGTTAATTCTTATCAATGACAATTATTTGGAGAAATAAAGCAAATATTAAATCTGCATTATGCTCTAAAAGTCACCAACATAAACACACACCTTTTCCCAGTGGACAATCTCCCATGCGCCATTTCGTAGTACTGAAAAAAATAAAAAAAGAAAGATAATTTTCCAGTTGTATAATCTAACTGCAGTATACAGGTATGTGCTAAATTCCTTATGAAATGCCACATGGACACAAGTTCATTTTCACAATATTTTACAGCATGCCCTGTTTAAAAATTCATGTCAAGCATTTCAATTATACAGCACATATTCCGTACAACAGGTTTTGTACCATAGAATCTTATTACAAGTCAATCAAAACATTTTACAGGATTTGAGAATCAATTAAATCTGATAAAGATTGTATGATAATGTGGCATTTTCTAAAATAAATTAGTAATTGGAATAAAAAGTTCCAAAGTAAAAAAGTTATGAAACCAGGGTGGTGGTGTGTCAATTCAAGAATTTTTTCTCAGTTCAAATATTGATGAGGTTCATACAAAAAAGATTCATAGAAAGTCACCAGCAGGCTTCTTAGGATTCAACTGTTCTGTTATTGGCATACCTGAGAACTTTTGGATCATTGCAGTCATCTCCTCCATAAATGTACCAGAAATCCCCCAAATCAACCCATGTGATTTAGCATAGATTTTCCCTGACGGCAGCAATTTATATTGCAAGCACGCTCCACTACTCTAGTTTTAAGCATTGCTACTGTGATACAAAAACCATGCCTTGTTTGCCAGTTAATTGCCAAGATTGTGTTTTCAGAGAATAATAAAGGTGACTTTTTTATTTTTATTAGCACCAGTTACAAAGCCACTGAAGACTGATGTGCAAAAAGAAAATGAAAATGTATTGCCATGTATCAACACTCAGAGAGATCCAAGACATTGTTCTCTTTCACTGTCTCCCCCAGCTTTCAAACTGTCAGGATGCTTATCTAAGTACCCGATCAGGACCCAACTCTTCTGCAAGCATGTGTTGATTTCAGAAAAGTGGATCAAAATGTGGGAATACATATGGCCTTCACACCTAAGTCTTCCTTGAGGTTCTGTCCAGACTGCCCCCTCTTCTTGTATATCTCAATGATTTCTGCAAGTTGTTATTTAACCTTCTTAATAATTCTTTAGGAAGAGATAAATTATCTTACCCTTCCTTCCCCCAAATTTATTAGTGCTGACATGCTCAGGGCAGTGGTAAATGGAGCACTCTCTCTTTCATACAGTAAGCAAGATATTTTAATGACTGTCTCACCAATCAGTTGATCATTACACAAAATCTATTTTGACAAACCATTTCCTTTCACTGGGAAAACTACAGATCCAGAGTGAGGACTGGTTGTAATACTGTTCTAAGGAACTCAAGACATTTGATAATTGTGCCACCAACTACCTACTTCCATCTCCTTGTGTCAGCAATGCTGTTTGTGGGGTCATGGTATAAACCAGATGAAAGAACTGATGAGGATTAAAAATATACCTTGCAGCAATCCAGATGACTAAGTTTCACAAATAGCTATAGTAGAACAACTGCCAGTGGAGTTCTGCAGGTCTGAATCGTAAATAAGCTGCCAGAGGTGGCCAGGGGCTTCTTAAGAAGTGCTGGCTCCAGAAGCACTTGCACTGCTGAAATACAGCCTAAGGCTGTTTCACATGCAGCCAAGCTGACCTGACACAGCATTGCCACTGCAAAGGGAAGGTCCTGTTCTGCCCTTGCCCCATGCAAATGTGCGTGCCCTCACTGCTTAATGCTTGCTGCCTCTGGTATTTGTTGGACCCTTTCATGAGCAAGTTTAACCCACTAAATGAAAGGAAAGGGTCAGCTTTCTTTCTGGATTTGTTTCCTGCTGGTTTAGCTGGTTAAAATTAGCTCACAAATGGATGAGTCAGACTCATGAAAGCATGCTGAGACACCTGAAATCTCAAGAGTACTCTAACCCTAGCTTGATCCAATAAGCTTTTAAGCACAATTAACACACACTGACATTCAGTTAAATCCATTTTCTTACGAGAACAAACAAAGAAGGGGTGTTGCTATGCACCTTTTATATAATGGTTAGAGAACTTGTGCCATAAAGTCTTCTGCAGCCTGGCTTTCACATCTGTATCTCCCATTTTTCAGCTGTCTCTAAGAACTAACTAACAAAAGCATGCTCCATCTGTCCTACAGAAGTCTACTTCACCACACTGCAGAAATGCACATTTCATTGTGTCAGAATGTCTGATGGTATCCTGCTGTGTATGTATGTAGCCTGAGGTAGCAAAAATAATCCCTAATGCAGCCTAATAAATCAAAATCCTGTGCAAAAGGGTTTTTTTTAATAGTTATGGAAATTTAGAAAGTTACTTAGGGCTAACTGAGATACAGATGATCTTTAAGGAATAGACAGATGAAGGGAAACCGATATACAGAATCTATACATGCACACGGGTATCAATTTTGGCTGTGGTAGTTAATCTTCTTCACAGTAGCTGGTTTGGGGCTATGTTTTGGATTTGTGCTGGAAACAGTGTTGATAATAAAGGGATGTTTTCCTTATTGCTGAGCAGTGCTTACACAGAGTCAAGGCCTTTTCTGCTTCTCACACCACCCCACCAGTGAGTAGGCTGGGGGTGCACAAGAAATTGGGAGGGAACACAGCTGGGACAGCTGACCCCAACTGACCAAAGGGATATTCCATACCATATGATGTCATGCTCAGCATATAAAGCTGGGGGAAGAAGGAAGGAAGGGGTACACATTCGCAGTGATGGCGTTTGTCTTCCCAAGTAACCATTACGCATGATGGAGCCCTGCTTTCCTGGAGGCGGCTGAACACCTGCCTGCCCATGGGAAGTAGTGAATGAATTCTTTGTTTTGCTTTGCTTGCGTGTGCAGCTTTTGCTTTACCTATTAAACTGTCTTTATCTCAGCCCACGAGCTTTTCTCACTTTTACCCTTCTGATTCTCTCCCCTGTTCCACTGGCAGGAAGTGATCAAGCAGCTGTGTGGTGCTTAGTTGCCGGCTGGGGTTAAACCATGACAACACATCATTTCATTAACAATTTCCTATGTTCAAAAGACAACCAAAGGTGGAGCTGGTTATGTAATGTACTACGCACATTGCTACTTTTCAGGGTTACAGAACTGGTGATTACATGAAAAGAAAGTAAGGGTACCATACTGATTAACTTTTTAATTATTGACAATAGACTATATTTGACAATACATTTAAATATTGCTTTGACAGCACACTAGGATTGATGTTGTACTTATGTGAATCCTGCATTAGCTTAAGAAACTTGTTTCTCAGTGCTAGCAATATTTTATGTATTCTCATTACAATTTCAACTTCCAGGATGCTCTTTTGCATGCATGGAACATTCAGGAATTATAGGAACATTTACCAAAGAGCCTAATGAGAGGTAACCAAGGAGAAGAGGCGGTGAAGACAGTAAAACAAGTCTTTTATTAATTTAAAGCTTTGTACACTCTGGACAAAAAACAAAATTGAAAAGGTACTTCAAGATTCACTGCCACCTAAAACTGTTGCTTGCAATCTCAAAAGCTATGAATGCTTGATGAAAGAATTTTGGATGTCTACGTCAAGCTTTCTTTTGTTTTTTTATGTATAGGTAAGAGGTTATCTGTTTCTCCAGGCCTGTTCTCTGGAGATTCCTATTCCCAGTGCTTTCAGTCAATAGATTTGTCTCTGTGTCCCAATCTCTCCATACCTCCTGTTGAGCTACATGCTCAGTAGTTTCGTAAGTTACCTTCCCTCTCCATCCCCCACAAATTTTATAGTAAAGTTTAAGATTTATGTACCATTTAGGTAGGCTTTAAAATTTAAGTTTTTAAATGAGAGATATTTCCAGTGATTGGCAGTGCTAAACAATTCTCATTATTTTTAGTCAGTGACTACACCCCTCCCTAAAAAACTTAAAGTTATGTTTGTTATTTATTTAAAAAAAAAATCCATGTAAGATTCTCCTCCGTGGTATTTTTCATACTTTCTGCAATCAAATTCATATGACACTCATTACTCCTCCTGTTTATAAAAACAGGACCAGCTCTACCAAGAGAGGCCTACCTCAGAACAGGTAACATGAAAAACGGAAGAGCAGCAAAGCGGGAACTTAAACTAGGACTTCCTACCTGACCAGCATGTTTAGGACATATTACCTAACATCTCCCTCACTTTCTGAGCTACAGTAATCCTCTGGTTTAATATGTCATCTTTTCTTTATTAAAATCTTAAAAAAAAAAAAAATTCACATTCCAAAGTTTTGGTTTGGGTACACTGGCTAAATATCTCATTATCTCTAATCAAACCACTACATTGTTTTCATATTAAAAAACCAAAACCAAACCAAAAAACTCTATTCGCCTTTATCCACAGTTTTGAAGCAGCATAGAAAGACAGTTCCATTTCATGACTTTTCCTTCCAATTGCAGAGTTTTCCAAAATCAAATTATTCAAAATTTGCTGGTTGAAAAAAAATTATGATTTGTGTACTTAGAAATGCATAGACTTTTCATTATAATCTAGGCCCACTAAATATAGTGGTGATTATGATCTTTGAACAGCTACAGCATCACCTGTGTTAAATGAGTAAATGTTAAAAGTTTCTTAGGAACCTCATAAACTTATCTAGAACATATTCCATTTTGTGGGGCTAATGTGACTGCAAATTGTTATTTCAACTGTTTAGATTCCAAATTTTCATGTAATCTGCATAAGCAACTTTCCACTCAATTACCTGTCAGCAGTTCAGATTACATTACTACCATGTGCAAAACATTCAAAAAACAATCCCCCAAACCACAATTAATACACTTTTAAAAATTTCCTACCTTGAGTTTGTTTCTTGTTCACCGCATTATCAGCTTTATGCCTTTTCTAAATTAAAAATGCACAGTGGTTAAAGACTTCTGTTGAAATGATAAAGCTTTCACACTTAAGATAAAAACCACACGTATTACGCCCTCCCACTAATCAATTAAATAAACCGATTTTAAAAACATTTTAAACAGGACCATGGATTACTTGCATAGTTATGATCATCAGGAAAGTCACATCCAGTTCCAGGCTAACTGCGTTGTACAAAAATGTCCTCTCATGTGGGCAATTGCTACCTAAATAAGTTCCTTATATAAGGAAGCAGTGTATTTGTGTACCATAACTTTGCCCTTTCCTGGAACTGGGAGATGATCCTGCCAGAGCACAGATCACGGAACCATTCTTCATATGAGTGTCTCATACAGATCTGAACTCACGCAACGACTGTGTAAACATATGACTTCACCTTCATATAAGTGTTTGCAGACTTCAGCAACAGTTACAAACAAGCAAACAAAAAAAATCAACACCCCCCCACCCTCCACCTTAAACAGGCCATGATGTCCCCCAGTTTTAATACAGCTGTGAGAAGCCTTTTGACAGAAATCTTTTGATGCAGCTACTAACCACCAGCATTTTCAAGACATAATCAAACTCATCTTAGCTACAAAAAGCTTAGGAGACTACTAGTTTAAATACAGTATTTAAGAGTAATGAACTCAGTTCTTCCTGAGCAGGAACATGATTTGGAAAATTAATTTAAATAGAATTAACTGGTTTAGGTACACTTTTTGAATAGAGCTACAGAATTCATGCCTTTGAAACACAAAGAAAACCAGAAGCAATCTTGTAAACTGAAATAAAAATAAGTCAAGGTACTTAAGAGATTTATTTCTAATAAAACGCTGGTATGACTCTGAGCTAGCCCCTCTTAGAAGGCCACCTTACCACATTGCAAAGGCTAAGTTAAGGTATTACTTTTTACTAGATTTTCACAGATTATCAGCAGATTCTCCTTTCAAAAAGATGTCTGATTTTAAAGATAATAACATTTGATCAATGGGAAGACATAATAACTTGACCAAAGGAGGTGTTTATTTGGCTGCAGGGAGAGTCTCCTCCAGCTTGAAAAACAGCAGTTTAATGTCAGTAGCTTTCTGAGCTACAATGGGTGAAAATCATTGGAAAGAGCTGATAATCTAGCATTGAATGTCACAAATTTTGCTAGCACTTCTGAGGCATATATGGAAAACACATGCTGTTCATGAATGTCTTCTGCTAACATCTTCTCCTTCTTGGGATTTCACTCCAAAAAAGGAAGCATTTGATTCTTGAGCTAAAATATTATTTTAATAAGTATATTTATTGATATCGATATATAAGGTTTCCATCCAAAAGCCAGTACATCTTGCTTTAATATTAGATGAAGATAACCATTCATTGAGAACTTAAGATATCTCACTGTGTAAAGAAACTAAGACATAATGAAAATTAAAGGTTAAGGGAAAATACACTGAATATTTTGCTGTGCAAAAAATATTTTCCCAGGAAAAAAAGTACAGCTGTCAGTCAGCCACATATTCCTGCACGACATAACCAGGAGGCAACATTACATTTCATACCTTTTTGACTACAAAACCAAAGCAAATTGTTTTATTTGGACTATAGTCTGTGAAACTCAGCTGTGCAAGTGAGAAATTCATGAAGTTACCATCCTCTCTCTACATACACACACACACACATATATATAAAGCCTTTAAATTAGCACGTAAATTCTCCCAATGAGCTCCTTCATCTCATTCAGTTTCAACTAAGTACAGCAGGAATTAACCACATGCTGAGACAATGTAAACTTAACAGAAAGAAAAATAGTATTTGAATTGCCTTTAGGTATCTCTGTAGTACTTGGTAATGAGAACCTTATTGTTTTAGCTGATATATGCAAAAACCACTAAACCTGCTCCCTGTCTTCCCCTCCTTGCCAAACTGTACACATCAAATTGCGAAGAGCAAATGGTAGAAACAAATGACATAAAAGCGAATGGATGAGATAATTTTAAAAAGGACACTTTGTACAGTAGCAGCAGCATCAGTTTTATATTTGCCTAGACACTGACAGATGGTGTAAGTCTGTAAGCATTAACAGCAGAATGGTTAAAAATATCTGAATGAACATGGCTTGATTTTATGGCTTTTTTAAAAGGGATTTTGTTTATGTAAGGAGAAAGCAACAAAGACATTTAAGGAGAAGCTGACTATTGGGCCGCAAATACTAGAAATGCAAAACAGAGCAAAAACATTTACTGGAAACGTCATTGTCTCTTGCAGGACCACTCAACTCTCTGGCCCAGGAGCTTCATCCAACCCAAGGGGACAATAGATCTTGCCTACCATCCATTCACAGAAGTAACTGAGGACAAGATAGAGTTGACTGTATCAGCAGGAAAGGCAGCATGTGACCAGCCACCCTCCATTTCAGAGCTTCTTTGCAGCTTACCACTCTTCCCCTTGATCATGTTTCTGCACATACATTGTAATTCTGCTCAAACACAATAAATGCGATGCTCCCAGGAAGCCTACTATTTGCGTGCAGGGAAAGACTACGCTACCTGCAGCCCTTTCCAAAAAAAACAAGAGAAGAGCCCATAATATAATAAAAGAACACTACCCCTCTGGTGGACAAAGGATTCTGCTGTATTATGATGTCCCTAACTTCTTGTCCTCCACCTAACATATTTGCAGAACTGAAACAGAATAAGAGCAGATGAAGAAATTCTTGGCATCTAGAGTGATTTGGTAAATCATCAAGACTAATTCCTTAGATATGAAATACATCAACTAAAAGAATCAACTATGTTAGGCAAATTAGAGAGACTGGTTCTACCATATGCTTTCACTGAAGAGCCGGCGGGAAGGTGCTCAGAAAACCCTAGCATCTTCTGTATGAACTGAAACAGAGCCTGAAATTCCTTTCCCTACCCACAAAATAGAAGTCAGAACGGACACTTCCAAGTCATGACAATATCCCAGCTCTTCCAAATTTTTCATTCAATGCAAGAAGAAAGCAAAACAACTACCACAAACACTGACTTGAGAGAGCCAAGGAAAGCTTGGAGTAGGTGGGGGCACCTGCCTAACAAGGAAGCATTCCATGTGTGCTCCTGGCCATGAGGCATCAGCAGATCACACTTGGCACCAAGACATGAAAGACTAACAGTAAATTGCACTGGGCTGGAGCAATGGGAAAAAAGGCCTATTCCCCTTGCTGTCTACAAAACCATGCAAAGTCACAACAGTGAAACAAAGGATTTTATGCATGTGACTTTAGAAAGAGAGAGATACATCAGATGCACGGACCTGGATTTGACAACTGGGGAGAATCCATTTTTAAAACTTTAAAAATGGCACATTAGTGACCTGTACTCATTCATCTAAAATGTATTAAACCAAATAGATTACTATTCTAAACACACTAAAAGTGCCATGTTGTAATTCCAGTAGCAAGTTAAAAGACAATTTTTAGAAAGGTTCAGGAATTATTTGGTCGTGAAACAAAAATCCATCTGGTTTCAGGTATGGAGGGCAAGTGAAGACGCTTGAGACCATGCAGCCACCTCAACTCTGAGTTCCTGAGGGCTTATCTGTTTTTTTTAAAGGTACCTCAAATAAAGATGTAAAAATAAGAAGGATCCTGGGAAGGTTTTGTTTTACTACCTTCTTCATTGTGAGTAAAGCCAGAAGTTCTCACAATTTTTCTATAAAATGTTAGTCTAGTATCTCATTCACAGATTGAACTTAAATCCAGCTCACAAGTATAATTAGTGAGAGTAAAGGACTCTGCTCCTGCAGGAAGAAAAAACCCACATTTTTCTAACCAAATATTTAAAGGTTATTTGGTTTTTAAAATAGATTCCACCTGAGATGAATTCAGTAGCTTCCAATCTTCTTTTAGCAGAGCCCTTGTTTAAGAAAATTAGCAGTATTCTGGACTTGACTGGGTTCTGTGGAGTCTTTGATTCCAGTTCACATTTTTAAAATATGCTTGTACTTCATTAATGAGAACTGTTTGACTAGAAACAATCTCTATAATAAACACAACAGTCACTGTTTTACCATGTTATCGTCACTTGTACATATAGTAAACAGACTTTCAAATCAT
This sequence comes from Pelecanus crispus, assembly GCF_030463565.1. Taxonomy (NCBI): domain Eukaryota; kingdom Metazoa; phylum Chordata; class Aves; order Pelecaniformes; family Pelecanidae; genus Pelecanus; species Pelecanus crispus. The sequence goes on along the minus strand of NC_134646.1, from coordinate 59,729,679 downwards.
AACACCATATTCTAAACATTTCATCTTCTGAATTAAGTAGCTTTAGAAGTTTTCAAAAGCATCCAGAAAGCAAGTTCAACACAGAATTATATTACAAAAATTTTGTTGAATAATCTATGAAAAATTTGAAAGGTATTTACAAAATATTGCTATTAAATACTTACAATATCCTCTATGATCTCCTTCACTGCAGCTACGGCTAAAATAAATAAGAGAGGGACCAATGTTGTGTAACGGCCTGTTGGTGATACATCTGGTATTTGCTATTAAAAAGAGAGAAAAAATTTGTTTGCATTGCTGGTTGAAAACATATTTTTAATACAAGAAGCAGTACTTTCTGTGCAAATACAGACAAGGCAACTGGATTCACTTCTTAGACATGGTGCTGATTATTTCCAAGAGAGGGTTATTGTCTTCAATTCAAAAGAAGCTGATACAGTAAAACAACATTTGTATTTTAAACAGCACAGTAAAGTTACTTTCAGAGGTTTTAGTGTCTGCAGAATATTCACCTTCCTCTTCTGTGTTTCAAATTAAATTAAAATACAACTAGTTTTTTCAGTTTAGATTTTTGTTAGAGTGGACACATGCCCAAAGTATTTTTACTTCCTTACAGTTTTAATCTCTAAGAGATATTTTGTATCATACTAGTTATTAATCGACAAATTTCAAATAGCTGCTTTCTGCTAGGCTACTGTAAGAAACCCATTTTTGCTACGCAGGTACGGGCACAGATGGTGCAAGTGAATGTGTATGTAAAGTAAATGCTGAGAAGATGCAGCTACTTATGTGATATACATGGATGGTTATCCATAACTATCTTCATATTGACTAGAGTTCTTAATGGCAACATGATAGGTGAGAGGATTGCTGCCTTAATAGACTTATAATAAGCAATGCAGCCCATATAACTACAATGAGATCTTCGCAAGAAAAGAGTACACTAGCAAGTGGTGGCTCAATGTGGTCAGAAGACATCCTCAATTTATGATAAAATGTTTTGAAAAAGAGCTAACGTTATTTATTAATTATATAAATTTATTTTTTCTACCACCACATTGTGCTTCTGAAAGAAAACAGGATGTTATATGTACGTATGCTATGTTTCTTGGAGTAAGACCAATATAGATCTATTTTCCAGGTCACCCTAGACCACATTTTTCAAGCAATTAAATGGAAACCAGGCAGAAAAAGTTACTGTTGGGCAAATGCTTATGTGTTGGCCACCATGGAAAGGGATCTATCACTTCTCCAGCTATTCCTACCCTTTCATTCCTCCCTACATGTATGCCCAAACTCTCTCATTCCAATTACACATTATTTTCCAGGCAAAATACTAAAGCAAAAGGGCCACCAGACCATACCCTGGTTTCATTACCCCATATTTCTTACTCCTGCCACTGTGGTCTCACTGTTAGCCTGATAAGAGGTGGTGGGCTTAGCCTGATAAGAGGTGGTGGGCTTATAAGTCCTCACATTCCACTTCCTCACACACATTCCACACACCTACCTGCCAGCTTCTCACCCAGTCATGCCATGCCAAGCCTCAAACAGCTTCTGAAACCCCACATTCTGTGTCTGCTAGCTTGATGCACACAGCGGTATCACAAGAAACGCTGCTGAACCACTGGATTAGCCCAAGATGCCAGACAGGGTGAAAAGGCTGTTTATTTCGAAGCCACAGGTTTGCAGGCAGACAAACTAATGAAACCCTGAACTTCAGATTTCCCCTGCCCCCCCCCCCCAGAAAACAGTGTAAGCTACCTGTGCAGATGCATGCTAAGAAACTGCTCCAAGCCCTTACAGTAGAAGCAAAGAAACCTGAATAAGTACAGAGGAATCAAGTTTCACTTGCTGAAACATCTGAAATAAGGGAGGAAAAAGTACACATGGTAGTATATGTGCCATTATTTTAGTAGTTTTTGTTTGGTACGTCAATTCCTAACACGATCTCCACAACAGACAAATCCACACGTTCTAGAACATGCACTAGAAATTATGCAGAAAATGTGTTTTTATCAAATATGATTAAGAATACAGAACTAGACAATGGTAATTATCACTGCACCTGCCCACAGTTCAATTTTTATTCATCATCAGCTATTGCATTCGTAGAATAGTATACAAAAAACCAAATCTGCTTTATCAACTTGAACTACTGAAAATTCAAATATTCTGACGTATCTGCAAAACATTATCTGCTTCTCAGTAAGCTGGGTCAGGGATAGCCCTTTACAAACATACTCAATGAAGCTACAGTGGTTGTATAGAAAAGACTGTGTGCTTTCTTCAGAACTAGCACAGTTAACCAGCTGGGATATGGGAAATAGCTGCTATAGCAGTGGACTCCAGTGCTGTTTTTCTTCATCTAGGCTCAACTTCAATCCTTATCAGCTTCACTCTAAGAATAAATAATCACTTCTCTTCAGCTGCAGTTCCTGCCCCTCAAAACAGACTACAGGATTAAAGTTCATAAAGTTCAGGTTTTTAGGCAATACCCTCCATTACGAGAAATGCCAACTACAGGTAACATTTTTCTGTGTATGCCAGAGATTTTTAAACAGGATTTCCCTGTCACAACAGTCTTTTTCAGCTGACAGTACTTCAGCTATACTTAACCTGTTTTACAGAAAAATCTTTGTGTGTATTGTGTTATCTCCAGAGTAAAAAAAAACACAAAACCAAACATTTATTAAAGGTACGTCTACACAACACAGCTATTCTGAGAGTCTAACTAGCTCAGAGAGAATGGTACACCAACCTCAGTATCTCTGCAAAACACTGTGGTATAAATGAACTCTCAACAAGTTTCAAACAGTAGCATCTTATTGTTGATCTTACCTGAAGTAATGCAATAAAAAGAAAAAATGCATTAGCAGCTCTTCTGAACTGGGAATAAAGGAACCTTGGCAGGAACGTTATTATGTTGTACTTTGCAGTGCTGAGAGAAAGAGACAAAAAACACGCACTATTACTGCGGTACAAAAAATTCTTCAGATGTATTCCTTCCCTCTCAGTTACACAACCTTTCAAATAAAACAGAACCTTTTGTGATTTCTGTGCTAGCAAACAGGCCTGTTTTGGCTAAAAGAGAAACTGAAAGACTTCTACAGAGACAGTCCTGCAGGCGTCCGTGAACTGGCTAACCCAGGGAAGTGCCCGCCACCCACAGAAACTGTCATGAGCTTCCATGTTCAGGCAAGAAGTTCCCTTGCCACCTCTGCCTGCTCTGTGGGAAGCAGTCAAGCCCTGGTGCCACTCACTTACAGGCAATGAGGAGAGGAAAAAAATAAAGAGAAGGTAGCGGTCAGGCAGTTGCACCACTGTTGAGAGAGCAGGTAGGGCCGGCCTCGGACCTGCAGCTCTTGGGCCCAGAGGAGTACCCTACCCCGCAAGCCATGGCATACGCTGGGCAGGTAAATCTGCACAATGGCTCCAGGTCAGGCAAAATTCTTGGGGAAAGAGGTATAACAGGCATAACAAGGAGGGTGCTAAATCAGGACTCAGGAGCTGTGGAGCTTCTGTGCTGGGTATGAGGGCATGATTCAGTGCAAAAAAACCTAACAACACGATCAACTGAATTGAAATGGTACATTTAAGAAATAATTGAAATAATAAAAATCTATTAAAAGATAAAACCCTATACACTTCACTGAATGGCAAGTTCACTTTTTTTATTTTAAACTGATAAATATTGGATATTAAGTGTAGTTTTGCTAGGCTGGAAGAACAGAATACATCTTATCCCAGCATAGTAATCTCTGCTAAGCCATCACCACAAAACGTTTGAGCTCCCAGCTCTTCGTCAGCCTCTTACATTTGTTTAAGAAAGACTGCTACCATCTAAGGTCCTAAAACAGTAACAGTGGAAATAATCATGCCAAAAACTTACAAGCAAAAGACTTGGAAGAATATTTTAACCCCTTTTCAAGTTAGTAATATTTACTTTGACTTTGCGTAAAAGTCAATTTAGAGGGGGAATGAATGCATCCCGCAAAAAAGCTCAACACTGTCAAGAAACAAAGCAGAAGACAGAAAAGACAAGTTGTGTACACAAACAAAAAGCATTATAAAGTTTCTCAAATCCATGGAAAAACCTCACGACATTATTCTCAATGTCTGTAAAATTCCTCCATATTATCAAAGGTACCTTCAGCAAACATAACTACTTGGGACAGGGATATTTTTGCCATTCATTTACTTTGAATTTTAACAGAACTGAGGATGTTATCAGATCTAAACATACATTACTTATGAGTATTCAGTGTATTACTTAAAATTCAACAGAAACAAACAGAAAACAACATAAACCATCAGCAGAGTCCTAAAGCCTGAACTTGAAATTCAAAACTAGTTTCATAAGCAACCACAGCATCTTTGTAGCTGGCTCACTGAAAGAGACAAGAGCTTCCAAAGCAGAAACAATGCACACTCGAGTGAAGTACATGCACTGGCATCTAGCTACCAGAAATACATTCAAAGATGAACCGAACTTCAACTGAACTGAAAGCTGAAGAATGAATGCATACTCTAGGGACATGCTGATGGTGCAGCTGTAAAGCATCTGTACCTTCCCTACCCTGTTCTTAAAAATTTGGAAGGTCAGCTTTGTAATTGAAACAGCTCTGCTGCTCTCCTCATTTCACTTCATTCCCCCTTCCAGAGTCTGAGACTGTAACTAGTGGTCAGAGGAAATGGCAGAAATAGAATAAACAGAATCTTTTCTTCATTTTTGCTATGCAATATGCATGTTCTGAAATTAAATGTGTATTAAAAAAACCCACTAGTTAATACCTGACATGATTATTGCAGAATTTGGTTAGCTGGGGTTGATTGATGAATATAGTTCTCAGTTCCTCTTGATCAGCTAGAGAAGTTTTCTCTGAAACATCATCTGTCTTCTCATAACCTGTAAAAACACAGCATGGTTTTCCATATAAATAGATTTATATACACACATACACAAGATTCAAGGCACTTCATGACAAAAAAAGACATCTATTGTGAGTGTGAACTCAACACATTAGCATTTCTCACAAGTAATGATCATCTAGAAACCAAAACACTACATAGTCAAGATGCTTTGTAAAGCTATGATAATAAATAACTATAAAATCTACTGAATTCATGAGTATACTTAAATACCTTGTGCTGCTTCATGGTAATATGAAATGAACTATTGTCTGTTGATGCATTTGAACCCAGAAGTGAGCACACTTTAAAAAAACCTAAAAGGGCAGGGGGGGAACAAACCCAAAAAAGGTCATAGAATCCTAGAGTGCTTTGGGTTGGAAGGGACCTTTAGAGGCCATCTAGCCCAACCCCCCTGCAGTGAGCAGGGACAGCTTTAACCAGATCAGGTTGCCCAGAGACCCAGCCAACCTGACCTTGAATGTTTCTAGGGATGGGGCCTCCAATACCTCTCCAGGCAACCTGTTCCAGTGCTTCACCAACCTCATTGTAAAAAATTTCTTCCTTATATCCAGTCTAAATCTAACCTCCTTCAGTTTAAAATCATTATTCCTTGTCCTGTCGCAACAGGCCTTGCTAAAAAGATTCTCCCCATCTTTCCTATAGGCTCCCTTTAAGTACTGAAAGGCCGCAATAAGGTCTCCCCGCCGCCTTCTCTTCTCCAGGCTGAACAACCCCAACTCTCTCAGCCTCTCCTTGGAGGTGCTCCAGCCCTCGGATCATTTTTGTGGCCCTCCTCTGGACCCGCTCCAACAGGTCCATGTCCTTCTTGTGCTGAGGGCCCCAGAGCTGGACGCAGTACTGCAGGTGAGGTCTCACCAGAGCAGAGCAGAGGGGCAGAATCACCTCCCTCGACCTGCTGGCCACGCTTCGTTTGATGCAGCCCAGGATACGGTTGGCTTTCTGGGCTACAAGCACACATTGTTGGCTCATGTCCAGCTTTTCATCCACTGGTACCCCCAAGTCCTTCTCTTCAGGGCTGCTCTCAATCCCAGTCAGTCTCATCCATCTCTCCCAGCTGAGTTTTGCACATAAAATTTAACATTGGTCATTGCCAAATTTAAAGGAAAGTCAAGTATTTAATGGGACATTTACTATAACCTTTATACAATTCATTCCATACTACTTAGTCTGTTTTCCTGCACCACTTCGGCCCGATATACACATAACGCACTTTCCCCTTTGTGCTTTCAAACTAGTGTTACACACACACCTGTAGTAGGGTAACAGTTTAGAGTCTGCAGAAGAACACATAAACAGGTAAATTTCTCATAAAACCTTTGTGAAAATTTAACCATTAATCTCAATGGTAGAAAAGCAGTTCGCCAAGAGGACATCCAAACAATGCAATTAAATACAAAAAGCATGTGTCTTGTATAGCTACCTTAAAGTGACTAATTCTACTTATTTGCACAAATCGCCTGTTCTGAGAAATACTCATAGAAAATTAATTGTCACAATTAAAACTAAGCAAACACGGAAAACTAACGTAAGCTACCCTACAGTGAAATCAATTATATACTTCCAGACCTCAGGAACACCTCTGCCCTGCACCCACCCCCCCCACCCCCCCACCCCCACCCCCACCCCCCCCCCCGCCTCAGACCATCATGACCTTGCAAAGTTAACAGTTAAAAGTTAACAGCTCCCTCTGCACTTGGGAATGCATTTGATCAGATCCCATGGACTCGCGTATTCCCAGCTTAAACGTTCCCTAATGTGGTTCTCTGCCACCAAGGTAAGTCTTTCTTGCTCCAGACTCTCCAACTGGTATCGGGAACCTGTGGTTCCTGAAGGCTGATCTGATCAATATAAACCAAAGTGGAGAAGGCACTATGTACTGCATCCTCTTCTGTGTCCTTTGCCTCCAGGTTCCCTGCCCCATTCAGCAGATAGGCCCACATTTCCCATAGTCAACTTCTTCCTGTTGTTACATCTGAAGGAGAACAAGAAGGGCTTCTACAAGCCCCTCACCAGACTAAACCCCAGGTGGGCTTTGGCTTTGCTAGCTAACCCCATCCCTCTATACTCTTCTCCAGCCACCTGTCCCTGCTTTCACCTCTTCTATGTTCCCTTTTTACACTTGAGTTTTGTCAGGGGCTCCTTGCTAATTCATGCAGTCCTACCGCCACCTTTGATTCTTTCTTGCTCATTGTGATGGACCAATCTTGAGCTGGAAGGATGTGATCCTTGCAAGCGAAGGCCACTAAGCATTTGTTAGTTAATGGGATACCATTCCTTCACCTGCTACAAATTTTCTGCCAAATTTTCTGACACTAGCCAGATTATTCCTAGACAAGTGACATCAGTATATTCTTTATTTTGTGTGTGCTTAAATTGAAATTGTATTATTAGACTTACTAACGTTCCCAGCACCTGCCTCCACTACTCAGTGGAAGCTGAGCTTTGTGTATATTCTTCTATAAATCATGAGGAATCTTGTACCAACCTGCATCATGACTTTCATCTCTAAAAGGGGATACCAATGTATTCTTCTCTCAAGACTTTTTACCAATGTCACTCACCCATTACATTGATGGCCAACAGGCCTAAGCAGTCTATTGAGGCTGGAGCTTGTAAAGTAAACACAGGTATGGCATAAATCAATCACCAAGAAGTTTTAATATGACAACAATAACCTCTGTGTGTATACCTCCTTGTTAAATAAGCACTGTTCATTCTGTATGCCAAATGAGAAAGATACATAGAAAAAAAAACTGTATTAGAATGCAACTGAATACATTAGAATGTATATGCACGCCAAGGACACTTAAGGCTGTACATGAAAACTTAAAAGCTTATTTCTAGCATGTTCTATAAATCCTTACAAACAGGTTATGCAAAATCCAAGTCATCCTCCAGTCCACTGGCACACTACATAGCTTCTTACCTTAATAGGTAAGAACATATATTTCAGATACTACCTTGCAAGGTCAAGTCTCCACACACTGTGCAAAGACTCGGCAGAAACTTGTAATTCCATGCCATTTGCCATTCCAAATTCACAGGTTCCATTACTACACAAGAAATCCCCACTATTACATTTATCCACTGCCCAGAGAGCTAGAGCAGGCCCCATCCCTAGAAACATTCAAGGTCAGGTTGGACAGGGCTCTGAGCAACCTGATCTGGTTAAAACTGTCCCTGCTCACTGCAGGGGAGTTGGGCTAATGACCTCTAAAGGTCCCTTCCAAGCCAAAGCATTCTATGATTCTATGAATTTCTCTATTTCTCTATTTCCTTCCTTCCAGCTCCCCCAATGAAAGGCACACACCCAACACACTTCTATCCAAGCTTCAACATGTATCTCAAGAAGACCCTTCAGAAGAAGGGCAGCCAGCCTAACAGACTGGGCCCACCTGAACAAGTGTCCACACAATACTCCTCGACTCAAGGAACCACATGGGCGCACGTGGCAGACTAAGCATGCCATTTCCTATTCTTGTCATTATCTCTCTTTGGAGTGACAACCGTCATATAACTAGCTATGCACAACCTCCAGCACACAACTCCATAAACATATATCCCTATAACACAACTGGATACAGGTACATCTTTAAGAAGACTAGGTTTTCAGTCAAGCTGCAAGTGCACATTCAATTATACCTGACTGAGCCCATAATCCATCACAGGGCGAGCGCACCTTCATTCCAGGTATAGGACATTTACTTTCCAGTTGCTTGATGAAGGAGCAACATGAAATACGGCTCCTGTGAGAGCACTTGGGTGGAAAATTTGGAAACTATTGTGTTAAAAGTAGCGACCTAGCCTGACTAAGTTCAGGAAATAAGGAAAGAGTCTGCACATTTGTAGAATGTACTACTAGAATTTTAAAGCATTCATTTAAAAACTTATGCCAGTATAAGCCTTGAATATTGACAGTGATAGAGTTCAAGCAAATGTTAGCAGGGATTAAATGCTATATAACACCTGTTTGTTAAAAAGATGGCCAAACTATAGACATTTATTTTCATATATCAGTATTACAGCATTTATGTGTTCTCCTTTAATCAAAATGACAGCAAAAAGATGCTGAAGAGCTTCATAAACATTCACTGCCCCACTTCTTACTACCTTGAATTCACTTTTTTCAATTTTCACTTAAAAAGCAATTTTAGGAGTTAAATTCTGAGCCTCACACATAGCTCTCTATACTCTGCAGCTTCAAGGCAGCTCTCCTGCCCTAGGTGCACTGCACTACCCTGAAAGATTTAAAGGTCACACGTCCCATCACCTCCCTATCTAAACTTTAGAATACATTCGCTAGAGTACATAGACTAGACTGATACACAAAGCTCAGTATCAAGGAGATACAATTTTTCTTCCCTATTTGTGTGTTTGCCTATATATGTATACATGTACACAAAAATATCTAAAAGCTTATGCATTACTTAAGTTATTACATTATCTAAAGTGGTATATGCTTAATTTAAATTACTAAAATGTTTTCCAAGCAACAAGAGGCACAAAATGCTCTTTGAAATGCTCTGCTTTCATGTAAGAATATTAGAAAGAGTCTTAAAAAAAAAAGACATGAAATTGTAATTCAGCATTTTATGTAGAGCTTCTACATCCTACCTTCCTATGATTGTGTGGTTCCATGGTGTAATGGTTAGCACTCTGGACTCTGAATCCAGCGATCCGAGTTCAAATCTCGGTGGAACCTGAACCTTTTGAGCGGCTCATATTGAGTGAACTCAACAGACAAGTGCAGATCAACCAGGGGATCAGGCCCAGCCAGCACGGGTTCATGAAAGGCAGGTCCTGCTTGACCAACCTGATCTCCTTTTATGACCTGGTGACCCGCCTAGTGGATTAAGGAAAGGCTGTGGACATCATCTACCTGGACTTCAGCAAAGCCTTTGACACAGTCTCCCATAACATTTTCCTTGGGAAGCTGGCAGCTCATGGCTTGGACTCTTCGCTGGGTAAAAAACTGATTGGGTGGCCGAGCCCAGAGAGTAGTGATGAATGGAGTTAAGTCCAGTTGGTGGCTGGTCATGAGCGGTGTTCCCCAGGGCTCTGTTTTGGGGCCAGCCTAGTTTAATATCTTTATCAATGGTCTGGATGAGGGGATTGAGTGCACCCTCAGTAAGTTTGCAGATGACACCAAGTTGCATGGGAGTGTCGATCTGCTCAAGGGTAGGATGGCCCTGCAGAGGGACCTGGACAGGCTGGACCAATGGGCCGAGGCCAACTGGATGAGGTTTAACAAGGCCAAGTGCCAGGTCCTGCACTTCGGGCACAACAACCCCATGCAACGCTACAGGCTTGGGGAAGAGTGCCTGGAAAGCTGCCTGGCCAAAAAGGACCTGGGGGTGTTGGTCAACAGCCAGCTGAACATGAGCCAGCAGTGTGCCCAGGTAGCCAAGAAGGCCAACAGCATTCTGGCTTGTATCAGAAATGGTGTGGCCAGCAGGAGCAGGGAGGTGATTGTGCCCCTGTACTCCGCGCTGGTGAGGCCACACCTGGAATACTGTGTCCAGTTTTGGGCCCCTCAATACAAGAAAGACATTGAGGTGCTGGAGTGTGTCCAGAGAAGGGCAACGAAGCTGGCGAAGGGTCTGGAGCACAGGCCTTAGGAGGAGCGGCTGAGGGAACTGGGGTTGTTTAGCCTGGAGAAGAGGAGGCTGAGGGGAGACCTTATCGCTCTCTACAACTACCTGAAAGGAGGTTGTAGCGAGGTGGGTGTTGGTCTCTTCTCCCACGTAGTTAGCGATAGGACAAGAGGAAATGGGCTCAAGCTGCACCAGGGGAGGTTTAGGTTGGAATTTAGGAAAGATTTCTTCACGGAAAGGGTAGTCAAGCATTGGAACAGGCTGCCCAGAGAGGTGGTGGAGTCACCATCCCTGGAAGTGTTCAAAAAGCGGGTAGACGTGGCACTCTGGGACATGGTTTAGCCTAGTCTACCCTTGATTGGTTTAGTGTGGACTTGGTAGTGTAGGTTAATGGTTGGACTGGATGATCTTAAAGGTCTTTTCCAACCTAAACGATTCTATGATTCTATTCTATGATTCTATGACATTTCTTTAAATGTCCATAGACAACAACACCATTACATCTTGCTTGCGTTACCTACCCAAGAACATGAGTCAAGAGTCAGCACACCCGAGTTTCAGCTCCTCTGCAGCTATGCATCTATCCTGGTTAGCTAATAGATGCCTAATGCCTGGTCTTGCCAGGTAGCTGCTGATTTTCAGAACTGCCTAAGGTCAAAGAGAACTCTCTGCTGCACAGCTGCAAGGCAAGCCAAAGCTCAGGTACCGTTTCTGGGCTCTCAGCATGCCAAATGTCTTCAGGGACACTACACCACCTTGGTCTGGATGTAGGACAGGCCTACCTACATCAGTTTTTTTTTTTTGGAGTCAACATAGTACATTTTGTAAGTGAAGTTTTCCACTAATTTGTCAGATACATGACTGTATGTTCATAGATACCACCTTGAGCGTGACTGGGAGTTTTCCCACACGATGCATTCACTAGAATTGCAACTAAAAATTATGGCATTCCCAGGGTTTGTTTGTATTCCGCATCTTCAGAAAACTATCATAAAGCATTTCCAATTTCTGCCGTGTCTCGCCCACACTCGTCTAGTATAAACAGATTAAATCATCAAAAGCTTTATTTAATTATAGTAATTTTTTCAAATACGACCTGCAAGGAAATCTTCACTGTACTTTATTTACGTAAGGCAAGTAGAGAATTTGACAACAACTGGTTGGTACTCAAACAGCCCAAAATAATGCCAGGAACTAAAATTAAAAAGGGATATGCTTTTCAACAAGGAAGGATGTTAAAGTTATGGTTGTTCATACATTCATTTGAAACGCCGACCAATCTGCAGTCAAGAAGACAGAAATAAAGGCTGCAGATTTGTCCCATTATTATGCTCCCTGATGCAGCCTGGCACCTTACAAAAAATCATGTCAAGACGTGTATTATTTCAACTATTCACTTTCAAATATGAAGTACGACATCTACAAAACTATACTCATAAACCTGAGCCTAACTGCATTACATCACCCCCGCAATTTTAAGAACGACCTTTCTATGAAATTTTAAATACCTAACCTATAAGCTAGAGCTTAACTGCTGACTAACCTCACATTTCAGTGCAGCAGGTCTATGTAAAAGCTCACCGCTTTGCAAAAAAGCTACTAAGTGATATATTTCTTCCTCCAGAAGTGAGGATCCATTGGCATCAAACCAATTTGCATGAACTCAGCCTATTAATCAAATAAGCAAAGGCTGGCCTTCATAAAAATATTGTCTACAAGTAACTGCAAGAACAAATAAAGCATGCCCATACTTAAGAATGGACGGGAACTTTCACCAGATCATCTCTTGGTGAAAGTAGCTACATTTTTGATAAAGGTGTGTTTGAAAACGACACATTAGAGTTGGTTGCTCTTCTGTAACCCATTAGAAGGTTCCAAGACAACAGAAGAGAGTTCATTCAGACATTCAGAAAGTTGACAAAGAAAAAAAATATGAAACCCCTGAAGTACAGAATTGTCTGTAATTCTGGAAGAATAAAAAGAACACAGCATATGCACAGACAATAGCAAAGTGTCAGCAGTTAACAAAATTCTGATTACGGAGGGGGAAAAAAAAAAAATTCCATGTGAAGAATAAAAGCAAGAACTTAAGATGAAGCAATCATTCTAATCTCTTCTTTTCAAAAAAAAATGTAGTTATTGCTGTGTTACAGGTATTAAACTGATATTCACCTAACTCGCTTCTTGTTTGTTCACTGCACTAAGCTATCAGAAAAGCATTGTTCCAGGGCTTAAAATTAAAAGTAGCATCACTCTTTTTAGCCTAAAGGCCACAAAAATTTGAGGTCACAGCAAATTCTGAAGTACACTTAGTAATAATTTTGAAGTCTTATATTTAGCAAGAGTAAAACTGCAATTACAACATTTCAGACAGGAGCTGTGATGCTGTACTAATAAGACCTGCCATTCAGAAAGAAGAACAAATATATTCCAAGACTTTTCTTCCCCTGCTGTGGCTTGCAAAACTGCTGATATTTAACCAGAGTTGAGCTGATATTTAACCACAGCTGAATTATCACACAGATTCTGTGACATACATTCTTACATGATCCCACCAACAGAAAAGCATCTGACTTGGAAAAAAGTTGTAAATCAGCACTTTAAAAAGAATAGTAGGGCCAAGACCAGTAACAAATGTGTTTCAATATCAAAGGAATGCAACTATTGCCCTAATCAAAAAGTTAATTTACAAAGCTGTTACATAAACTAGAATGACTGTACATAGTATTTTGTTCTGCACTCTGAAAGTGATTTGCTAGCAGAACACAGAATCTGGAAATTGACAGATAAGCACAAACCACCACAAATTTCATTCAAAGTCACTCAATAAATAACTGAGGTTTTAGTTCAGGATTTCCTTCAATCTGTTCAAAATTAAAGAATGGAAGTAAATTATATGCAAGAGTGGGAAAAGGCAAGAAGAAATTGGAAACAGAATTGCTGTGATTTCTGAAAATATGGAGACTGGGTAGTTACTTCCCAGGGTATAAGTTGTACCTGAAAAAAATTCTATGCAAAATGTGTATTTTGCATAGAATATGTTTTCAGTTTTGCCAGCAAAAATAACATCTTCAACAACAACAAACCCCAAATAAATAACCAAAGAAACAAACAAACAAAGTCCCCAGACAACCAACTTGAGCTTTCTTCAACAAGAGAACCCATTGAAGACCATATTTTGCTTCCAACAATAAATTTGGAAGAAGCAACTCTGTTCCAACACACAGTATTTGCAGGGACTCCTCCTAAACCAGTTTTGATAATAAAGTTTCTAAATTAGTAAAACAACAACAATAGATTCTGAAGAGCAAACATTGTCCAAATATTTTCCATATATCCAAATCTTCCTTTAGGTAGGCTAGTTTAACAGTTTCAGCTTTCATTTCTGAAACCAGTCTCATTTTCATTACAAGAAATGGACAAAGGTTAAAACAGATTGACTGTAAAATGGAAAGAAAGAGAGGGAAAGAAAACCCTCACTCAAATCACCAGAAGGATTTTAATTCTTTTCCCGTAATTGTTAAAAATTTCTTTTTTATTCTTAAAGTAGAGCATCCAAAAGCTTTGAAAGCTGGTGCTGTAGCCAAGAACCTCTTTGCTAGCTCATATTCCCAAATAACGCAGCACAGTTTGAAGAGGGTATCTTTATGACAAAGAAGGTGCCTTCAGAGTTGTTCGTCATAATGGTGTGATAGACCTTCAATGACAGAACAGGCACTGGGAACCTGACCCATCAGTCTGTCCTTCTGAGGAGTCAGAGCACAATGACCTGCTTGAACCTGCTGGTACAACATAGTCTGCAAAACAGACTTGGCAGAAAAAAAATAAAAGACACAAGTGACTATAATGAGTGTTACATCTGGTAAAATGCTATATAGTCCTATGGTCCATGAGTAGAGACACCTAAGGATATATTAGGCATTACAAAAACAGACTGTCTGCTGAAGACAATCGACTACTACAGAATTTCAAAACACTTTCCCTCTTCATATGAAAGTCATATCATCTTGCACAAGTTCAGCTTCACCTAGTTTTCATACAGGCACTTACCTCCACTAGTATGAAGAACTAGTTATTACCTACTGTTGTTGGTAGACAGCACCATGGCACCTCAAATTTCTACCCTTTCTTGACAACCTAACATAGGCCACTGAACTCCACCAATACATGGAGGAAAAGCATTAGTGCTTCAATCTTCAGCGAACCCTAATAAGAACTGCCAACCACAATTCCACTCTCCCAGAGTCCCCCAAAAGAAATAAAATGCTTCGAATGATTAAATTTCATATTATTTAATAGATGCGTGTATTAACTGTGCAGCTATATATAGCTAAAATAACCATAGTTAATTACTTTATTTAATAAACCTAGATGGAGGCTACACTACTCAAAGATTCCCCATGTGTTTTGCAATTGCAGACTACATGACATCAATGCTGTTTCCACAGCACCAAATGTCTCAAGCCCAGGTGCAATTCTGAATTAAGTTTACTGGTGGTGAAAACATGTAGTGATTTCCTAAATTCATTTAGCAGCGTCAGATTTTCTGTACCTTAAGCGAGACTTTATTGATACACATACCACTTTAGAACTGCAGCATTTCCTAGGCCTATGGTGATCCGCAGGTGTTCTTCTTTGCAACAGGGACAATGGACACAAAAGTCTATTAAAAAAAAGGTTATAGGCATGCCTGGTTATCTTTCATCAGCCATGAAGGGCACAAGAACCTGCAGAGGTTTGCAAGAATGCCACAAAAATAGTAGTTCCTTTATAACCAAATTATTTTCTCTATGCAGGTAACATTGTTTTACAGACTTTAAAACACCTACAAATTGTATTTCGTAGTAATTTATAGACTGTAGCATCAATTCTTCTGTGCAACTGTTGACCAATTCTTGGGAATGATAAGTGTGCACCGTTCCGACAGTTCTGACTTAGTTTATTTAATCTGAGCACAACAGTTGATTTTCTCTAATAACAGTATTAGTCTCTCTCCATGTCAGGGAGCGCTTAGTTCTGAGATGATGCCAAGAAAGTCCAGCCTGATAAGGTAGCTCGTGATCCATGGAAAAGGTTGCTGAAGCAGAAATTAGTTGCTGCAGTGACAGGAGAGAAAAATGAGGTTTTACCCCAAAGATACAATACAAAAATTCTAGAATAAGGGAAGTAATATTAAACACGTCTATCAGATCCCCACAAATGTTAGGCTACTCTAATGAATGGTCCATTCCATAACAGCACTTATGGAAGCTGCTGTTTGTGATTGCATTATTACCAGACTTCCAAAGAACACGCAGGGACCCTGCCAGTAACAAGAATTTCCTACCCAGCACTGTAGGTGAGACTTTGGTGGAGGTCTCTGAAGGCAGCCTTAGCATCACTTCGCACAGTGCTTCTCCAAGAGCCTCCTGTGATGGCCCGAGCTATGGTTTACAGTTCCTCTACGTCAGTGTCAAATACTAGCAGTGAGACCCACATTGCAGAACTCTGGAGTTCTCTTTTTCAGAAAACAGTAACATTTACTTACAAAGAACTGTTTAGTAGAAATGCCAGCCACACAGTCCAAATGTGTGGACCAACTAGACTATGAAGCCACTTACCTCAAAAAAAAAAAAAAAAAAAAAAAAAAAAAAAAAAAGAAGAGATTCATTGATATTGGTTTCATTGTGAATGAACTGAGTATAAATACATTGAACTGAATATAAATAAAGTGAACTAGTAAGTGTGTCACATTAATTTAAGAGTAAGAAAACAGTAACACTTTAGAATTTTTCTTTGAGTAATACTATATACAGTATAGTATCAGTCAATAACTCCACTACTATGATGAAAAACTATCACGTCATTTTCCAAAAGTTAAGTTTCTTAAAAGAAGTTTCATACCTATTTTCAGTCCTAAATAAATTATTTTTAAGAAACCTCTTAAACCCTGTATTCCACTGTTTTACAGTCATCCAACCTTAAACACTATTCAAGTAAGCTAGACTTTTTTTTCCTTTTACTGCATCTGCACATCTTAGATAAATATTTACATTTAGGGAACACCACATTTGTTCATTTAATAACTGTTAAGATTCCTGTAATTAGATCATTTTAAAGAGAGCATCAATTTTCCCAACTTATTTGTTGTAAGGTTGCAGTGAAAACCAACTGTCTGGAAAAGGATGACTGGAAAAGAACTGAAATTAAGCACTGAAAATTTAGCTGTTTAACTAGTACCATTATATGCATCTACTGATCACTATGGGTATAGCCCCATGGCTGCTCTGGTCGCAAATGCATTTCAAAAGTGTCCCTAGAAGGATGTACCGTCTTCCTTTCTTCTTAAAAATATGCATTCTTCTGTTTCTTGGCCAGCTAACATTTCCTAGGTAGAAGCAGAGCCAGACCTCCTACAAACCTACTTTTGGGTGAGGAAGGCATGTAACATGGGAGAAACATCAAGATAACAGCCTACTTCCAATCTATCTTCATGCTCTTCCTAGCACCAAAAAATCCTTTGTTTGGAAAAAGAAAGACAGACACAGGGAGAAAGCTTCCACCTCCCTATATAGCCAAAGCCAAAAATATAATCAACCTGATGTAATGGTTTATGTTTGAAAACTTTTGGACACAGGTCTAAAACCTGCATACCTGCGTCAATACAGTGACATTGCTATCATTACCTTCAGCAACCGAAAATCATAAGCTGTCCCAATACACTGCTGCTTTGGTACCAGTGACTTAAAATCATATTTTTGCATGCAATAAATATTATATTAAGATAATTTCACTGCAGTGATTCTTTTTACAAGGCAGTTCCTGATACGTTGTTATCTGAGGGCAAGCAATCCTAACCCTTAGTTAGGCATGACACATCAGCACGGTCTGAAGCTTTCAGCCATGCTCCCTGTATCAGAAACCCTTATTTGCGATGATCAGTGTATACCTTACATACTACATATGAAAGGCATGCCGACTTATTCCTAGGACCAATACCCCAGGACAAATACCCCAGGCCGTGAGCCACCCCTGCCTCTCCCCCGCCGCCGCTCGGGGCCGGCGGGCCGTGCAGCCAGACGCACCGGGCAAAACAAAACAACCGCTCGCCCTGAAACGCTGCCATGGGCTGACGCGGAAACCGCTGCCCGGGGCCTCGCCGCCCCCGGCAGACAACGGACAGCCATCAATACGAGACCGCCGCCGCCAGCAACGCTCACGCCCCAGCGCTGGCGTCGATGCCCGGCCGCAGCAAGCGCCCGCAGCCCGGGCGATGCGGGGGGCCCCGAGCCGCGCTCAGGTGCGCGGCGAGGGGAGAAGGGGCGACGCGAAGACCTCCTCCCACACCTCCCCTCCGGGGTCGGGAGGCGGGCACGGCGCGACCGGCGGCCGCCGTGAGGGGCAGCGCGGCGGGCGGCGTTGCAGCAGGCGGCACGACACCGGCTGCCGCCGCCGCCGCCGCCCCCTCCCGGCCAGGCGGCGCCGACCCCCCCGCCGCTCTGCGCCGGAGGGGCGCGGAGCGCCGGCCGGGCTCCCCCGTCCCTCCCTGCGGCCGGGGAGAGGCGGATGCCGGTCGGCACTTACCCTCTGCGCGGGAGCGGATCTCCGACACCGTTTTCTGCACCGCCGGCATCGCCGCCAGGCGGGGGGCGGCGGCGCGGCCGCCTCCGCCTGCGCGCCCTGCACCTGCCGCACGCCGGAGCGCGCCCCGCGCCGCAGCGAGGCCCGGGGCTGGGCAGCGGCGGGTCCTGGCGGCGGCGGCGGCAGATCCCGGCGGCGGCGGGGCTCGGCAGCGGCGGCGGGGCTCGGCAGCGGCGGCGGCGGCTCCTCTGGCAGCCCGAGGCGGCAGGCTCGCGCCCCGGCTGCGTCTCCCTCCGCTCGCGCCGCCGCTCCTAACTGACAGCCGGGGCGCGAGCCCTGCGCTCGCCCGCCCCCCTCTGGAATCTACCGACCCCGCCCCCCGCCCCCGCCGCCTCCTCGTCCCGCCGCCATCTCCCGCCTCCGCGGGCTCAGCCTCCCTGGGCCGCTGTGGGCGGCTTCGGTCCCGCTTCCGCCGGCCGCTGCCCCCGTTGCTGGCAGCCGGGGCGGCGGAGCTCAGCCTCGGCGGGGCGGGAAGCGGCGGGGGCCGGGCGGGGCGAGGCGGGCTGCTGAGGGCGGCGACCCTCGGGCGGCGCAGCCCGGCGGCCTGGGCAGGGGAGGTCAGGGGGGCGGAGGGGAGCAGGCCGGGCGGGGGAACCTGCAGAGCTGCCCAGCCCTCTTTATCTGCAGAGGGGACTCCTTCCCTCCTTTGGTCTCTTATGCAGCTTGGCGAGGTGTAAAGGCGGCGAAGGGCGCCATGGGGGGCGGGAGGCGTTTATCCGGAGAGGGATTTTGAAACGCCGCTGTAAAGGCCCTGTTCAGGCGGAGGGAGGCTCGGTGCCGCTCTCTGTTTGACAGGCAGCTTTCAAACTCTCGCCCAGCTTTTTATTTTTAATCTCTGATAAATCAGAGTGCCGCAGTTTGACAGCCCTGAGTCAGTGTGAATCCAGGCTCTCCTCTTGTGTGGGCTGGTGGAACGGAGGTCCCAGCTGCAGATGCCTCAGGCTGTAGCAGCAGCGGCAATTCTGCTTCTAGACTGTTAACGTGACACTTGGGTGACTGCAACAGGCTGGGGAATGTGTCTCTGGCATGTTGTCCCTACATCTCAGTAAAAACAGCTGCAGTTAAAACAGGATGACGAAGAAAATGAGGAAGGTGATAGGATTTGGAGCTGTAGGTCGTCTTGGCATGATGATGGTTTCCATCCATTTCTGTCAGGCATAAAGCATACTCACTACCCGGAGGACGCCGGAAGTTATGAAACAGAATAAAGCCACTATTGTCCCACGAATCTTGAGAGGATTTGAGGCCGACATGCCCGCTGAAGGCCAACATTGTGTCCTCTAGAAAGTACGTAATACAGTCACATTACAGATATGGGATTGCTGCTGATTTGTTTACAGAGCATACATACATGCTATGAGAAGATACATATAGTCTTTCTCAACAGCAACAGAGTCAGTCTTTTGTTTGATAAAATTGTATAAATTTAATCTGTGAAAATTGATCAAGCAGCACTTCAGTCAATGGAGAAAAGTGAACCAAGAATTTGTTTTTCTTACATGCTGAGCTCAGATACCAGGAAAGAGGAATACTGCTTCACAGAAGACTGCATTGGGAAATGAATGCAGCTTTTTTTTTGAGCCATGGGCCAGAAAACCTGCTGGAGACTCCACTTCAAAACTATGCAGCAATCTGTGTGGGTTGTTTGTGTTTTTGTTTTTGTTGGGTTTGTTTTTTTTTTTCTGAACCAGAAGCAAAGGTTGTAGAAAGATCTGTGTTCATGCTTTTTTACTGGAAAAACAAAATGTCTGGAGAGAACATGTACTGCCCATCGAGTTTTAAGAAATAGTGTAGGTCGTAGTCAGCTGTGGGCAGAGGCTTGGCTGATGCAAGTTACTTTCTGTAAGAAACAGCTTTCAGTTTTCTGTTGAGATTCCATTGAAGCCCGACTGAAGCAGTCATTTAGGAGACTCTCAACATACATGTAACCCTCCCAGCATAAATGGGGCCCCTTTGTGAAAAAGGATCCTGTGTGGGGTATTTTTTTTGCAATTCATAGCAGCTACGCTATTGTTAAAAGGCTGTAAGCAGACTGTGAAACTCATTATAAATTTATATACATGCCAGTCAACATGCATTTTCCCCCAAATCACTGCAATGCTGGTGACAAATAGGATTGTCACTTAAATCCACTTTTAAATCCCATTTTATGTCTAAACATTTTTTTGGCTGTAAGATTCCTGTCAAGTAGTGCTTATCACTGATACCTTTGGGCAACTGGAAATTTACTGACTCGAGTACAGAAGATACTAAAACAATGCTGCCAAGTGCTTATTCACATTTGTGAATAGTTATTTTACAAACAAGGCCACTATCCACATTACAAAATAGCACAGCAACAAAATTAGTAGCTTTATTCTTGGTATGCTTTTGTGTACTCCGAGTTTTTGTGAATGCTTAATATCCCAAATTTTTTTTAGGAAAGAGCCTTTTTTTAACTTAGAGTATGAATCATATTTAAAAAAAAAAGAAGGAATAAGGCTCTATTAAATCTGTCACTTAAGAAATTCTCCAGTTTTCCAGTTTTTATTCAATAAAGCCTCAATGCTAAGCTAAACAGATTTAACCATTTAATTACACAACATACAGTTCATCCAGATGTCATCTAAATGTAGGAAACTGAGCCGCTATGTTTCCTAACAGTCTCCATCCACTTGCAATATTATTCCAGGAGAAGCCCAGTACCCTCTATCCTTTCTCCTTTCTCCCTTTGCCCCAGAAGATCTGTTGGCACAACCAACCGGCCCTTGTATTTCTTTGGAAAATGAGTATATGAGCTCCATCCCTTCACCTCTTTTATGGTAAATACGGCCTGTGTCACTCAAGCAGTTTCCGTCTCCACACACCACCATTCTTGTTTTGATAGAAATGGGTCAGAAAAGGCTTCTGCAGCTTTTTAAGCTGAGACTATGCTCAGTTTACACACTTGAGAGTATGCTCTATATTTAAGAAATCCAATATTTGTTTCTGGATCATCACTTGTTTGGAATGTGCATGACAGGGCTGCAAAACAGAAGCAAGGCAATCAGCTTTCCAGCAAAGGTGTAAATTAAACAGCATGCCTATATTATGCTTTAAAGATGAGGTGACACTCTAGATTGAGCTTCCTCTTTGATTTCAGTGTGTATTTTGAAATATATTGAAGCTCTGGTGTAACCGATAGCAGTTTATTAGCATTAATTGATTACCAGACACTACCTTTTGGCACAAAAGAGGACAGAAACCTCTTTTTTTAAATATAGGCAGAAAAATTGCGTATCCACAGAGAAGAACAATTTATTTCAGATGGAGAAAAAGCCTTGCAATGACAGCTGAAATGTTGAGCTAGTCAAATGAAATTGTGAAAGGCCTTGATTACAAGTCTATTCATATGTCAAAAATATCACATACACTACTTCATAGTTTTATGGATTAGACTGAGCTGTGATGAGGCAGTCTTATCTCACCAGTTCATCTCTAATGGCCTTCAGTGGTATAGACTACTTAACCCAACTGAAATCTGTTATTGCAAATGGTATAAACACTTATTTATTAGAACTTTAAAGATAGAAATTTCCATTATTTATGATATACCAACTGTCCACTGTAGTAGCCTCCCAGAGTAAGAAATATTCTCTTTAAAATGAATGCATGTATAAACAGGGAAAATGAGGTCTGCAGGCTTGAAGTTTTCACAAACTTGACATACATAAAAATTTAATCTAGATTTTTCCTGTAATGCTATTAATGTATATGAAGTGGTGCAATTTTCCTTTGTGATGTACTGTCAGAAAACAGGCGGCCAGATTTCATACAATAGCGGAAGGGAAAATTAATACTGTAACTTCTGCTTCTTTTCCAGAATTGTCTGGAAAGGATTTCTGGCGTATGCCTTTTTCTGCTTTGTAAGATTGCAGCAACTGGAGGCTGTGCAATTAGTCTCAAACTCTCATAATATTTTAACCAATACCTTTGTAGTTTAATATATAAAATACTCCCATAGCATGGGGAGTTTCTAATGAAATTTTATAAATAGCTACATCTAAAATTTAAAAAGGTACAGGGAAGCAACCGTTTTAGCTCAGACGAGTCTATAATTTGCATGTCAGCTAGGAGACTATGTATGGTATTGCTGAAGACTAAACCAGTGCTGTGCTCAGAGAAGCAAAAGCACATTCTTGCTTTCTTTACCTTCTTTGGCCCTCTGAAAGGATAACAGTTGCAGGCTTTGTGTACTGATTTTTAAGTCCATTGTGCGTATGTCTAAGCATAAGCTTCTGCTATCTATTCTATAAGAGGGTCAGATAAAATGCTTTGAAATACTACCTGGAGCCATTAAAATGGTGAGAGGATGTTTTATTTACTAAATTATATGTTAACTCATTGTTATTTTCTAAACTTTGAAATCTCTCATGTTAGGTTTGTTTAATCTTCTCAGATACATCTATCTCCAAAACAAATTTATTTAAATTATTTGACTTCTCTTTGCTGATATTTCAAGTACTCCCAGTGAAATTCCTGACAGTTCTCTGTGTGGTTTAACAGAAACCAACAAATCTTTTGTTTGCTCCAATGTGACATCAAATACATCAACTCGTCTGTACTCTGTAAGCCAGCAAAGTCTATCCAATGTTCACATGTACTTACCACTATCTCACTGCAAGATACGAAGAATTATTTGTCTTCTACTTGCTGTTTATGTAATGATGCTTTGCCCTTAACTGTTCTGTACCCCATCCCTCTGGCTTAAAAATAGATCACCTGTGGAAACAGGCTGTGAATTTTCATTATAGAATGTGTTTGATCTGTACAAGCCAATGTAAATTTATATTGTGTGTATCCTTTATGATTATGAAAGACAAAACTCCTTCCCTGAGGCAAGACGTTAATAAAAGAAACCTCAAACACCTGAAGTGGATATCTAGACATATAGAATATACCACAAAACACATCCGCTAATTCAGCCTCTAGGCTGATTTATAGAAACCTGTGAAGGCATTCCTGTTAGTTTCTCACTCAGCTGCTGTAGCAGTGCCTGAGTGCATAAACAAAGCACAAGAAAGCAAAAAACCCCAGACAAACAGAAACAAAGCAGATCCAGAGTGTAACAAATAGAGGCTACATTTATATATCCCTTTTTTTTTTTGTATACCCAGATCTACACCTGAGCCTAAATCTCCTTTACTCAAATTTCCTTTATACACTGTTAGATTCACATTCAGGGCAGTGGAGGAAAAAGACTTAGGGATACATAATTCCGTAGCATAGACCCAAACTCACAGTTGGTTGCAGTGGAAATCTGCAGGGACAGGTTCTCTGGTGTGCATCGTGTAACACCTTGTGGCAGCATCAAATGTCCTACATCAGGCACACTAGTTCCTGTGAAGACATGATCTCACGTGCTGAAAGGAACTGTGGTAGTTGGAAGCAGCCAACCTACAGAAGTCCACAACGGTGCAATGCAGTTATGGTCAGTTCTTGGTCTGTTTTGTAGCTTGGCCTTGGAAAGACAGTACAGATACTATTAAATGTGCCATCAGAAACATTCCTTCTGGTCAACAAAAGTGAATGTGTCAGTCCTTCTTCAAATCCACCTCATTATCCTTTTCTGAGAAGGCGGCAGGCATTGTGGGCATTATATCTTTTTTTTACATGTGGAGGGAAGGGAAGTTATTTTTTATCTTTTTGCAAAATAGGCTTTCCCATAACTCGATTTGCCCATAAGAATGATGGGATGGGTATAGACAGAGAGAGGCTGTGTGAGAAGAGATCCTTGGGGACCTCTGCTGTCTTGATTGTGCCATCTACTTCTATAGGAGTTGTCACACATGACTTCCAAATTCTCGACTTTGGAAGCTTTCTTTTATCTTTTGAATGGATTTTAGGGTAACTTCATATCATAGCAAGAGATGCATGTTTGTGGGTTGCATATTTATTTGTGCTATTACCTTTACAGGAGTGTAATAAAGGGAGATACCTATATTCTCTTTCTGAGTGTGCCAAGGGACCTGTTGTGTAACCTTGGATAAGCACTTCCTGGCTGCTTTAATTCCATTTCTTCGTGATTTGAGCTGTTTTCAGGAAAGTTCCTCTCCTGATACTCATTTGAGTAGTGCCAGCTCCACTACAGTGGGGTTCTGGCCTCAGTAATAGAGCTAACAAAAATGCTTAGATTTTACAGGAGGTGTTCAATACTGTGCAAGACTGGGCTGAAATGACCATCATCTTGCACTTCCATGGTCTTAAGTAGTGGATATAGGTCCACAGCAGAGACAGTTTCTTACAAGATTGCCAGTACATAGCTGATGTACCCACAGGACAAACAGGAAGAGCAAAGTCGTACAAAAGCAGACAGCTAAAGGAGAACGTGGAAGTCCAGGTCTGTCTGTGTGTGACTCTCTTACAGTCACTCACAGCTGTAGAAAATAGAAGGAGGAAGATCATCGTGCCTGAAATAAAAACTCTGCCGGAAAACAAGGCGAAGGTTTGTTCTCTTGCAAGACTACTTGTTCACAGTGGGTTCAAGACTATTGTAGTATTCTGCAGACATCCCTTGTTGTTTGTGAAGCTATGACAAGCATCCATTGCTCAGCAGACAGAAACTGAAACAGTCACGCTGGTAGTTTCAGTATAGTATTGTGGTGAGCAGATTTGTCACATAAGGAAAATGGCACAGGAGCAAGCAGTGTTGGCACATAATGAAAATGGATCAGGAAGAGCGTAGCCAACCAGATAGTCTCTTTGTGGCTGATCACATGCTTATGCGTGACTGTCAGGATACCCATGGAGTTAACTGCACGCTTCAGCAAGTGATTCCACGAGGGTGTTAGTCCATCTGTAAAAGAGTAACTTTGGCAATGAAGACATCAGATGATTTAGATTTAAATCCGATAGTTTTAATGAAAAATGAAAATAATCTGCATGATGGATTTTTTTATCTCTGGTTCTAGAATTCCTTTAAAAATACAGGAGGTTTCACTGTAAAGATTACAGATCCAGTTTGTCACAAGTTAGAAGTCACAGCATTCGGGCTGCACATTGAACCTTACAGGCTTTAACTCATGCAAGAAACACTGCCCTGGTTAGACTTTGATCACAAACCACTTTTTCCGAGTTCCCAAATAAGTTTCATTTTCATATTGCTTTTGTGAAAACCTTATTTTGACATCTTCCACATCCTTCAGTAAAAAGAAAGCTCAGAAAGAAATCTTAGATATGCTGAACATGACTGTCATTTTTTGCTGTTGGCCTTAGGAGTGCAAGAATACCACTCAGATTTTTTTCAGTAGTTTTAAAACCATCATGTTACTATCTAGTCAGTAAAATACAAACCAAAGCCATGCTTCTGACTAAAAAACACAGTTCCAAATAATGTTATGATATAAATTAGTATTATTCTGCAATGATCTGTCCTATTGCATTATCCATTTTCTTTCTGTCCTCTAGCATGGTAGTGTAGGGCAATTAAAAAAAGAGGAAGGGCAGAAGGGCATTCTCATGTAATCTTTAAAAGAATGTTATTACTAAATGAAGAATGTAATTATGTATAGCCTATGTTGGGTGTAGATGACATGGTATTTTGCTTTCTAATACAGTGAAGTCTGTCTTCAGCATTCGTTTAGCTCTGCAGTATCATAGTGAAGAGAGATGTAAGACTACCTAGATAGAAAGGCAACCATAACACATTTGAAAAAGAAGATTCTGATGTATTTTGTTTCAGGAGATTCTGAACAGCCAATGTAAGGAACTAAAACATCCCACTTACAGTTTAACAGTACCCATTTGTTTGCACACACTGGATCTAGTGTATACCTGTTTGCCCAGAGGTAATATTTAACATTATAGAACAACATTATTTTGAGATCTCTTTGATAGACTGATCTGTCATCTTGATGTATTTTTAAGCATTTACAATACATATTCTCTTTTATGTAGGTGATAATTAATGGACAAATCTGGGGAATGAGGTCATTGCTCGTGTACTCAAAACCTTGCAACACTGGGCCCTTATGCAACCATGTGCATTTATGAAATAGTTTTCTTAAAGAGTATACTCAGCTAATGCTTTGCATGACCTTTAAACAAAATAATGTCCTAGTGCTGGGTTCATTGCAAAATGAAAACATGCAGCATGGTAGGAGTCTCTGAAAAGCTTTGAGAGTTTCTAATATAGATTGAGTGAATGTAACATGACAGATGCCCATTCTTCTGTGTTAGGGAGGTGAGAATTCATGTTTTATTTTTGAGATGTTTGACATGCCAAAAAATATCTAACAGTCTGGGTAATCAACAGAGTAACAAATGATTTAGCTCATTCTCCTCTACTCCCTTTTCATTTATGTATCTTCACACTATAACAATTATGTACTGTTCTATTTCTGGTTTTCAGAAACATAACTTGTTACACGATTAGTCTGTTAAATCTCTGTATGCATGTCCTCTGTTACTTTGTTTATATCTTAATAGGCCAGATTCATTCCAGATATACTCAGATAAAGGCAGTGGAATGAAATCAAATTAAATGAGCTTGACTGGCAAGTGGAGTGTTAGAAAGGTGTGCAAGGAGCCAGATATATATATTGCATTAGTCCAAAGTAATGCCTGCTATCTGACTGGATGACTTGGCAGAGGCAAGATGATCACAGCTCCTACTTACTGAGCACTGATGACAAGTGGCTGTACTTTATGTACCTATTTCCAGGTGTAGCAGGTTATCTGCTCTAAATCTGAATTTGGCTGTGTCAGTTTAACATATGAGACCTTAGAGGTAAAGATGGGCTTAATGTTTCTGTACAGATGGTGTCACTCAAGGGTGGAAGCTTAGCAGAGTTCTTGGCATGCCAAGCATTATCTGTGTCTATGCTTATGATAACTCTTCCCCAGAACTCAGAAACTGTAGCATTTATAATAGTGTTGGGAATATGTTAGATCCTTTCTGATCCTCTGCAGATATCCAGCTGAACTCCTGACCAAATTTCTAGTATCACATGGGACCTACTTTCTTCTGCAGTATGAATGCATAGTTTTTCTGCAGGACCTCTAAAAGTTCTCATGGGCGTGAATGGTCCTCAGTGGGTCTGCAGAGGCTTTTAACCATAAGCAAGGAAGTGGGATTTTTTTTTAATCATCAGCAAGAAAATGTTTCTTTTTGTTTCATTTTGTTTTGTTTTTTACTGTGAACGAGGAAGTGTTTTGGGTTTTTTTTCCCTACCATGAGCTAGGAAATATTTTTTTACCGTGAGGTAGGAAGTGAATCTTTTTTGACAGGGAGCAGTTACAAACTCCTGCAAGTAGAATTTCCTCATCTGCAGTGTTTTTCCGTGTAAGTTCTGAAAAGGTTGCAAAACTTGTGAAGTGCATATTGTGTGCATTATGCCTTCAGGATATGCTCTGCATCAAAATGTCATGGATACTTTCCCATAATCTACACTGAGTGGCTTCTGTGTTGTAGAGATCACTAAGACTGTAGCCACAGTACGCCAGTGCAACATCTCTCTGAGTCAGAACCTAATGGCATTACAAGGTCTGCAACAGCTGCTGCAGAGATATATCTCTGAATATATGACTCATCTGAAATCCTACTATGAATAAAGCACTAATCCAGCATCATTGCCTATTCTGCTGGCCAAAGAAAAATGCTAAATATAAATAAATCTGTAACAGAATGCAAATATAGTGGAAGGTTGGTAGGATTTCAGAGAAGTCAAAAAGCTCTAACTGTTGTCCCAGAAATGGAAAATTGAAGGGGAAATGAAAAAAACATTTTCTCTAAGTGTTCCATTTCCATTTCTCTTTTAGTTCTCTAGAGGCGCCAACATCTATTTAGACACCATGAGACTAATCTAATGTTTATCTGAGAGAAAAGGATCATAAAATGTAGATTACCAAGTGAAATCACTTACTATACCATCAGATGTTTGGAAATTAAAGTAGATTGTTCAGATTTTGAAATACAGAACAGTATTCACCGTGGGTGAAGTTTAACTAGTTCATCTAATATCAGCTGCAAAAGCTCCATCAGCTTCAGCTATGCTAGTTTTCATTTTGTATCTCTTACCAAGCTGATTTGATGCATGCTAGGATATAAAGATTAGCTTCCTCTAAGCAAAAAAAAAAAAAATACTGCTTTATACATTCTTTTAATTCTTAAACATTAGCCTGCTGAAATTCCTACTCAGAGAAATATTTGCTGTAAACTTAGGTCCAGAGAGATCACTGTCACTTTTCCCTGCATTGCTCTGGAATAAACTGAATTAAGTGTTACTGAATGTAAAGATCAGAATTAATAGAACTGAATGTGGTTTGTGCAATGTCTCAATTTTAATAAGCTTAGTTGTAGCTTTAAAACCCACTGAGATGGTAATCTATTTATATTTCAGCAATACCAGGTGCAGCTGCAGTGTGCTTAGGACCCAGAGAACCGAGTGGTCTTGAGCTAAAGGGAACGCTATGCAGAGCTGATTTAAGGGGAAAGTATAGTTTACCAAAGATAAAAGCAAGTAAAACAAGAAAGTAAATGATTTTTTACTAAACTGGATGCTTTTCTGGGAAAGGGGAGGGAGAAAAGTAAAGGTGCTGCTGCACCCTCTGTTATGGAAGAGCAGCATGATCCCACTGACAGTGTCCCCTTTTTATTTACTTGTTTTCTTCACTAAGCTAGAAAGCAGACATGAATTTAGCTCCAGATAATGCCTCTCATTTGTTGCAGTGATTTCCACAATTGTTTCTTTACCAGTAAAATGTAGCTGATAATAGCTTTTTGGTAACATTTATAAAATTCTTAGTTCAGAAAAAATGAATAGTGTTGCTCACTTTTCATTCTTCTCTAGTAAGGGGCAAATATAGAAAACTGACTAAAACAAGTTTTAAATATAACAATTTATAAAATTATGTATTATTTTGTAGTCATACTAAGCATTTCCAGTATATTTATGGAGAACCATTTTAGCTGTGGAGATGAGTTGACTCTAATGATTGGCAATGTTGAATCACTACTCAGCGTGCAGTGATCAAACACGAACTGCAATGGGCTTGTAAATCAAAGCAGTGACTCAGTATTCAGCACATGATCTTTGCCTTACTTTCCTTGTCAGAAGCAAATGTGGCGAGGAAAAGAAACTGATTCCTGTCTCCCATAGGCAAGGAGCAGAGAGGAACAGAAACCTGCTCAGGTTCCTGCAGGCTGCCTCCCCTGCTCTCAGTTCTCTCTGTGAGTGTGGCCAGTAGCTTCACTCCCAGCACTCTTGCTGCCTTCCTCTTCCTAATGGGAACTGCCTGTTGCTAACTGGAAAGAAAACTGTAGCCTCTGCTACAGTTAATGTTAGGGTGTCAAATATATTCAGGCAGTATGATCACAGGCCACCCATGAAAAGCAAAGATAGATGCAGGCCTAGTCTAAAGGGGAAGCTGAAGAGTCATGCAAATGCACTGCATGGTACCAATGTATTAGCTGTGTCAGTCAGTGCAAAGCTCCGCTGCTTCAAGAAATGTTTGCTTGCACAAGGCTGAGACAGAGGATGCAAAAGCTGGATCCCTTTTTTTGATGCACGAAGAGTCAAGATAAAACCAAGGAGATCCATGCATTGTTGAATGGTTGAACAGAAGTGTTATCTCTACTTGGCTTCATGATTAAATCGTTCTGGGGATGGGGATGCTGTCATTGAAAAAGCACCTGTTATAAACTGCGTTTGACAGGTAATAAAATTCATATTATCAGTTGAAGTCCCTGCCTTTGCACACACAGCTGAGAGTAAAAGAAGCAGTCCTGAGCTTATCCTTGCAATCTCTGACCCAAACAACAACCTTAGCGTGCTTTTTTCTGTAAAATGAGAGTTTGATTTTAGTCCTGGTCATGAAAATCGTGTGTTTCTATGGAAAACAAATGGTCGATTGTAATGCTGCACCATTTTTGAAAATAATATAAACTGCAAGAGAAAAAGGAAAAGAAAAATCTTAGCTGGCAACAATCATCTTATTATGTATGTTCCATAAATAATGATGGCACAGAAGGAAAAAAGCAATTGTGAGTGGTCATTTATGAAACTGAAGTAGGACATTCATTCACAGAGTAAATGAGAGTACTGGGAACCCCATGAGATGCTGGTAATCACTTTTACAAGAATTAGTGTAGGAAACTCATTCATTCCCTGTTCCGCAGCACTTACAAATTATTCAGTTAATCCTGTCTGGGGAGAGAAATGTTGCATGCTATAGGAGCACATGCTATGGTATTTATTAATTTAGTGCAATGTTTGACAGGCTTCAAATTTGCTTTTCCAGAATGCCAAATATTATTGTTTTAGTTCCTATATTTTGCTTCTTATCACTGAGTTTACAAGAACCACCCCCATCTGTGTTTCTACTTGACAAGTTTTCTGAAATGAATCAATTAAAAAAATGTTTGATGTTTTAAAAATCTATTGTAGACATGCTGTCTCAGATATTAACAGTATCTGTCAGCCACCAAATAAACAGAGCTTATCTGGACTCTTTTCATGCCTTGAAACACTTTCATTAGGTTTTAAACTTTATTTTTAATCTAGGTCTTATGTTGACAGTGATGTAAAGTGCAAACTGATATGTTTATGAACTGATAAAAATCAACACATCTGATGAACAGTCTGGCGAAGTACTGAACGAATCCTCATTATCCATTTGGGTGAAGAAAGTTTGGCTGATTTTAAAGTGCTTGCTGGAGTCCCATACAGTGTCTTATGGCACAGGTTACTGCTATATTGTACTTTGTCTCAGGGCTGCAGTCCTCAAAGCTCAATGCATTTGGCATTCTTTTTAAAACAGCCCATGTGTTTTATAGATGGCCCATTCTGATTCTTATTTCGCCATGAAATACTTAACTATATTGGCTCAAAGCCACCATTTATATAGTTAAAGTGAAGATGTCACTGCTCTGGTGAGTGCCTTTCTTACTAAAATTGTGCCTTGATTACAGTGGGAGCAAAAGGGATGCAGTGAAGAGCTTATATTGCACAGTGAAATGGGACATGGCCTTTACCTGATGCAATTTTTCCTTTTGCAGTCCTTTATCCCTGCAGCAGACATTTGAGTGGCCAAAGAGCAACTTTACTATGTTGGGAGCTCCTCTGTTTCACTACAGCACTGCGTGCAGCCGCAGCGGGCAGAGCAACCGCATTTGTCAGCTGCATTCTAGGATCAAGAGTTAGCATGCTGACAAAAATCCTGGTAGTTTTCCTAAGCACTTGCCTTCTAGGAAAAAAGCTGGCCTTTTTGCCCACCTAGAAACATCTCTCATTCTCAGTGTGTGCTTATTCTGTCATCATCCTCTTGTAAAAAGATGTGAGGATTGTTCGACCTGACACAGACCCTGTCTCTGGGACAGCAAGGCGAGTTGGCTGAAAGAGTCCCTGTCAAAAATATTTTTCTGATGGCTTCACAATGTGAATGCACCTGATTATTCTGAAAATATATGGGAGAGCATGTATATCAGGACAGCACTTGATAATTCTGCCACAGATTTAACTATATAAGAGTATTCAGTACCTAACTGACTATCCACCTGAAAATAAACTAAAATAAGTGAAAAAATAGGATATGTGCAAGAATTAGTTTTAGTGATCAGAGACCACTGTTGTATTAACAGAAGATTAACACAATTTCTCCACAGTCTGTGTGCTTGGAGCACCTATACGAGCTGTTTAGCTGCCATCCCCAATGCGGGTTGCTCATACACCAGAGCAGCCCCTGCCCTGCCAGGCCTCCCTGGCCCTATTTCCAGGCTCACTTCTTCCTGAAAGCTTTTTGTGTCTCAGTATGAGAAAAGGGCAAAGTCAGAATCCTCAAAACAGGGTATAAAATGTTTTTTGTGTGTATACATATGTGCATGCGTGTGGGGACACACAGTAGATATATGCCTATATTTCTTTATGAAAACAAAGAAGGAAATAATTTCTGGTGATTTTGGGTGCCCAGATCCCAGGTATGTTAATCATTAGAGGCAAAAGACAAGAAGAAATGCAGCTTCAAATAAAGTACTGTTTATCAGAGATATTTTTTGTAAGAATTACAAGGTAACCATTCTCTGAGCTGTATACACAGCTGTGATGCTGTAATTGTATGTTATTCTCTGGAAATTCTTATTTCTGTGGAGAAGAGGAAGGGAATGATGGATGCTTTAATACAGCGACAGTTTTTCCCCTCGTGTTTACAAGTAGGCCTTGAATTCTTCTCCTGGGTTTTACATTATTATAATTCTACTTGACCTGAATCTTCCTTGCATACTTTGATTTTATGACACCATTAAGTTTATTTAGCAATGGAGTTATCTTCATCCTAATTACTTTTCTTGTCTGTTTGTTATTTTCACAAAGTGAGACAGGGACTAGAAAGAAAAAAAGAAGTAACCATAAAAGTCCAAATATTTGCCTAATGTTTTATTCTGTTTAGCATAGCAGCTCTCCACTGTGAAACATGCTGGTGATCAGTGTTGGACCTGGCTGGAAAAAGTCTTAGTCTGGCCTTGCCTATGTTGCTCTTTTATGACCTGAGAAGCTAACATAACATGGGTCTGTCTTTCAAACATAATGGTAGTAGCCATAACACTGAAATTCAGTTGTAATTTAAGCCTTTTTTTAAAAAAAACCCAGCTACTAAGTGACCTTAGAAAAGCAATGTCCAGAAAGGACTGGGAATCTGATTGCATCAAGATTAACTGACAAAACTCTGCCCTCAGCAGTCCCAGTTTGAAACATTTGCTGCTTCCCCTGGCCTCCTCCACCCCCCTGCCCCTTATTTCCCCCTCTTGCTCTTATCTTAGCATTACAAAACCTTTGAGCATCTAACATAAACAGTTATGGGTAGAGAGTGTAAAAAATAAATCTGAGATTTTCTCCTCCCCTCCCTTTTTAAAAAATAAATTCTTTTGCACTCCTGTTCTTTAAAGAGTCTAGCAGATGATTATTTCACTGTCTTGAATTTTGAAAGGGAATAGCTTATAATTTAAGTTTTATTGTACATTGCTCTATCAAGAGATATTCCAATTTATAGTTGGATGATTGGCAGTGTGAAATAAGAAAAAAACTTTTTTAGATAAGTTTTAAAAATCTGATTAAACTGGTTTTGTAATTGCTTGTGTGTCATGAGAGGAGAATAATATTAGACCTATTCTTCTATTTTTGGCTGCCTAGTTTCTAAAAATACAGCAAACTCTTCTGACAATATGACAAAGAATTGCAGTTACATTTTAATGCCACCCTTGAAAATATGTGGGTTGATTTTTTTGGTGTTTTTTTTTTTTTTTTTTTCCTATGAAAGTGCTGCTTTCATAGACAAATGGTAAGCATGTATGATACAGAAGGTGTTCTGTTGGTATTGCTGATGCCCAGCAGAACAGCAAGAAAGCAGAAGCAGACATTGTGCCTTGCACAGGCTCCTCTGGTATTAGAAAAGAGCCATTTCTCTCAACTGCCAACAATGTCACAGCAGCAGATTCCTAGTGCTTGATTATAGAAGTGTTGAGTCTTCTCCATTCTTTAGGTCTTCTTTTGTTTTCTGGGGGAGTGGTGGAATTCAGCTTTGGTGTCCAAACTTCCCTCTGTGTATTGCATGCAACACCAGACATGTCTCCACTGCGGCGATAATTGGAGTGAGTTTGTTCTCTTGGGTTAAACCAGAACAGGTGCAGCTCTCCACATAGAAAATGACGTTTGAGCCTTTGTATCCACCTTCCCGATGGAGTGACTACTAATGTACAAGCTCTGGGGACCAACCTGTGACTCTCCTCACTGCAGTCTGTTTCTCTGATGGGTCCTGCATAGGGAACAGGGGGAAAACTAGTCTGAACTTTTTTGGCTGTACTCTCATTCTCTCACTTCCTTTAAGTCTTTTCTCTTCAGTATAACACATTCAGCAGCCTGGTTAGGGATTTTTTTTTTTTCATTCAGAACACTTTTAGTAGTTCTGGTTCATTTAAGTTGTTCCTTACATCTGAAAGATGGCAAATCTGCTTCAACTGGTTCTTGTGGGGATAATAAATCTCAGTAACAATGATAACTAGAAAAACTGGAAGAATTTTTGGGTTTGTGTCCCTCACTTTTTTTTTTGGAAGAGCCTTTTCCCTTGCTGTTTGCCTTCTGTTTTTACTGCAGGCTCTGATGAGAACAGAGACCATGATGTGCTAGGAGGTCTCAGTCACTAAGAAATTGAGGATTATATAGGTTAGGTTTGTAGTCATACCACCCTATCTATCTCTGAGCCAGCAAAAAGGTCTATCACATTAAATTCAACAGTTAACTTTCAAGACAGTAGGGTCATCTGTGTAATTTTTCCACTTTAGTCAGTAAGTACAGCTGCTAGAAGTTCAGTCTTCTATACTGCCTTAACTTTCTAGGTTAGCTGTTTCATTCTAAGTACCCAGTCATTCTTTCTTGGCATCACACTCACACTTCCTCCGTCTCCCCTTCCCTGAAGAGGCTTATATTTAAATATTAAATTAGTGTTAAGTGATGAATAATTTGAAATGTCTAGGAAATTAAATTTTAAGATATTACCCACATTACTTGAAGCAATTCTGTGCCATCTCGCATCATGCACCACCACACATTACTGGGTTGAATGCATGGTCATTAAACACAGGATGGTAAGAGAGAGAATAATGCCTCTTAGTGTTTTTTTCATCTGTCAGCTCCCTGGCCGACATGACTGTACTCCATGACTGTACATGACCGACAGGGACTGTACTCCACTCTGCAGAAAGACACAGACTAATATGGGTCTGTGGCCAAGCTTGTGTTACTGTCTATGGTATTCTAGCTGCTTCTTTTCTCACTATCCACAATCGGCATGCAGCTTCAGGCCTAATATTGTTCATTTTTGTGTACTTATTTTCCTTGTAGATACTATGAAATCCACACCTGTAGACATGATTTCTGGACAAAAGATCAAATACCAGAAAGGTAGCGCCAGAGGCTGACAAGAGGGACAAACTATAGCAAGCCTTGTATCACTGGAAGAACTTGTGTTATAAAAATGTCATCGCTATACTACACTGCATTTCATTACTCAGATATAATTTTTTCCTTCTTAGGGTATTGCTGATGGTCCTGCACCATTTCATGTAAATATGGGAGTACTGTTCCAGAGCAGCTGCTGCTAAAACTCAACTTGTTTTACCCTGCTTGCTATGTATCAACAAGGTGACAGTAAAGTTAAGATTTAGGGTACCCTTACGTTTCTCCTTCTGTTATTTCCTTGGGAGGAGAATTTATGATTGCAGTGCTATGGCTGTGGGCGTGTTGTAGGGAGAGGGTTTGATCCAGCCAAAGGGCAGGGAAAAGCACTACCATTAACCTGACCCAGATGTAAAGTGCAGTCTTTCATGCAACTTGGCAGGAACACCTGAGCAAAAGAGGTGGCATGCTTTCCTTAACTTTGATTACTTACCTATTTTAGCTATGTAAGATAGCTGTTTTTCAT
Source organism: Pelecanus crispus (assembly GCF_030463565.1). Classification (NCBI taxonomy): domain Eukaryota; kingdom Metazoa; phylum Chordata; class Aves; order Pelecaniformes; family Pelecanidae; genus Pelecanus; species Pelecanus crispus. The sequence continues at coordinate 59,694,103 of NC_134646.1, read as the reverse complement.
TTGTGTTTGGCAGCACAAAGCTACAGCTAGGTTTTACCAGAGGAAAACAGAGAGCCCTGAGTAGCAAGTGCAAAGAAATTGTACCAGTCAATAAGTGTCACTGTGAAGGAACATGCCACCTTGCTAAGGTAATGTGCAATATTATCCACCACTCCAGTTCGATAAGATCTTTATTTCCATGTTAATTCTCTGGTTTCAGGCTAAAGGTCATCCCAGGCTGTCAAACAAAGATTTTAGACCTTTAAACATAGCTATATCCTGAGTGTGCACTGCTGTTTAGTTTATAAGTCAGAATTCAGCTTTTGTGTCAGGTTATTTCCATACCTCTAATCACACTGCGGCAACCTGTGCTTGCAGGGGTCCACAATAAGATGAAGCTCTGGGGATTTTTATAGCGGCAGAGTATAAACTCCTTTAGATGTCTAAAGAAGTTAGAATCATAGAATCATGGAATCGTTTAGGTTGGAAAAGACCTTTAAGATCATCCAGTCCAACCATTAACCTACACTACCAAGTCCACACTAAACCAATCAAGGGTAGACTAGACTGAACCATGTCCCAAAGTGCCACATCTACCCGCTTTTTGAACACTTCCAGGGATGGTGACTCCACCACCTCTCTGGGCAGCCTGTTCCAATTCTTGACCACCCTTTCTGTAAAGAAATTTTTCCTAATTTCCAACCTAAACCTCCCCTGGTGCAGCTTAAGCCCATTTCCTCTCGTCGAAGACTGACTACTTTAAATCATCATGCTTTTTCTTTTTTCCTATGTTTACTAGGTCAACAGAAGGAATCAAGAACTACTATGAGATGTAAACATTTCCAAGACTTTCTAAAGAGTCAGCACAGCTCCACATTTGCTGTATACTCTGGAAATCTGATCTCAGTCAAACATTCTGTTAGTTTGCAGGACATTAAACAACTGCATTACTGTGAACTGACTTTGCTTCTCAACAATTCACGTTTTGCAATTTCTAGCTATACTTGTTTAAAGAGGAGGCTGTCCAGGGCAGGCTCCTTTTGCTCTGTAGGTGGTCAGAAACACGCACTGCAAGATAGCTTAGAGAAAGCTTTACCTCTTCACTTTCAGCTACATCTGTCTTTTAAGAAGGTAGTCATAAACTTTGTTTTTTTCTGATTCAGACTTTCCAACAAACTCTACATGTGATTGGGAGCAGTTTAGTTTCAAATGTTGTGAGGAGCAGAACTTCTCAGATTGCATCCTAAAGAAGTGGGCTTCAGCCTCAGGCACAAGCATCCTGGCACAGCTCAGAAGCAAAAAGGCACACTGGGAATTCTGCAAAACCAGCATCCCTAAGCTCTGGGGGTTGTGAGCTTCCTGATGGACAACATGTAAGAGTGCTGTGATATATTCAGTAAAAGCTTTATACCAAACCGTGGCAAGGATGAGGACATTAAATTGTAATGTTGCACAAATGTTAGCAAAAGCAGCAAACAGAGCCTTTACGTGGTGTGTGCTACTTTGGAGGTGGGGTAAATGTTGAAGGAGCTTTTATTTCCTCTCTAAACTTTTATCTATCTATCTATCTATCTATCTATCTATCTATATACACTCCAAAAAAGGAGGGGAAGAGGAAAACAAAATCTGTGATTCATTATGTTATTCATTTTCAGTAGCTGCACAGAAAAAATCTGCTCACTGACTTTCAAAGAAAATCTATGGTGTAGGCCACATATTAATATGGATATCACTAAGTGACTACTGACAACAAAGATTATTTGTTGCATTATATAGAAAGAAGTTTTGAATTTTCAGAGCATGGACCGCATTCAAAAAGACTGCACAACCTCTTCTATTTCCAGTCTCAAGTGAATGGTTTTCCTTCTATTTGCAATTGAGAACATCCCCTTGATAACCACAAGATATAATTAGGTGTAATAACATTAGAAAAGAATGCATGTGTTTTTTTAAAACTTAAAAAAAAAAAAATTACTCTATGTACTTCCGCACACACATGCTTATTTAATTTCCTTCTCTCTTTTCCTCTGCTGTATCCCCTTATGCTTAACAACTAAAATTAAAAGGAATGAATACCTGACTAAGCAGCTCTCTGCAGCTTGGAAATCTCTGTTGTAAGGAACTTCATGAAGAAAATGATCTTTTGACTTTGCCTGTTAATCAGCATGTTGACTGTGCTTAGAAAAATTTAATGACTCTCTTTGAAAGATTAACATAAGTAGTTTCATTGTTGACTTAAGTCATTAATTACATTCTGCTCGCTTAAATTTCAGCAGGTTCATTTGGGCCGCTAACCATATTTGTCGTTTACACGGCGAATTCAAATGAGAGCTTTATGTGTTGCATTACATGGTAAACCACTTCTCTGCTTCTGCTAAGCACGCAGTGACACACTTCAGAGTGGTGCCTTGCTCGTGCTGTGTATTGCTTCAGAGAGGACCGTCTTTCCCTGTGGGTTTTTAGTATCTGGAAAACACTTGTGCACATTATGCAAGGAAAGAAACGTTACACTGCTTTCTACAAAAAAACCCTTTCCCAATTCACTTCTCCATTCCTTTCCAAGAGTTTTTTAGGTCATATATTGCTATTTAAAAGTGAAACCTCTCTCTCACCCGTGGCTCAAGCAGATGAGCTGTTTGCGGGGACTCTATTGGAAATTGCAGTGGAGGAAGAAATCTTCCTATAAAACTACAGAACAGTCCCAGAATAGCAATGAGCTCCGGGAAGCCCTTTCTCAGTTACCAGAATTGCTTGACTTCCTGCACTAGTTTACGGCAAGACCTGTGTATGCCATGTGCCGTCTTGCACACAAGAGAATGCTGTCTGTGTAGTTAAAAAGAGTCCTTCCTTGACTGAAGACAGGGATGGCTAAGCTTCACCCCCAAATAATAAAGTAAGGCAGAAGTTTTTAAAATAGCTATATTCCATTCATTAACTATCCATCATAAGGAAAGATCTGCAGAATTCTAACAGCAGCTTATCATGGCTCTGTGGTTTCTGATGCAAAAGCAAATACATCACATAAAGGGAATAAAGTGCTTTTCTCTGGTTATCATTCCACTCCAGGCTTTTGTGTTGCAGATTGTCTGGCACACTCTCACAATTGTTTCCTCCTGCAGCTTCTGGAAATGGTCTTCTCTTCACTAAAGAGAAATATGCCCACAGCAGTGATGGGTTTTATTTGCAGTATTCTTTTGTATTTTTCCATTTTACCATTAACTGGTTTTTAGCTCTCAATCTGTTTCATGTGTATGAACGTCATCTCTGTCCAGACTTGTACAGTGCTCCAGGAAATCGTTGACATGCCCTGAAATCTGTGTCCTATTAATGTATTCATATTGTTGTTAAATCTTTGATAAGCACACTAGATCTGAGTCACCCCACGGACCGCATTGAGCAAATGGCAGTACATTTCAATAGTGCAAATCTGGCTGCACACAAGGAGCTGAAGGAGTGCATAGATCAGGTCCTGAAGTGGTGGGTCTGGTGCAAAGGTACGAGCACAGCTGATGCTAATACTCCCTAAATGGACTTTCCTGTTTGATTTGTTAGAATTCATCTGTTCAGGCTATCATGAAATCTACTCTTTGGAGTGGGTTATGGAAGAAAAATATCCGAGACAACTCCTTTTGCCTTTGAGTCTGATCATCTGTCTAATGAAAGGGAACAGCAGGCATTTTGGATATGAGCTAGCTGGCTAGTCCATGCTCAGAGAGTGCTTTTCCCCCTCCCCCAGTCCTCCTTGGTAGCTGAAGCAGTGGCAGCTCCTTCTCCCGAGGCTGCTCTCCTAACGCTGCGCTGCAGGGGGGCCAGATGGCTCCTTCCTCTTGCCTGGCTAATGTGCCGCCTCGGAGACACACCAAGTCCCCACCTGCGCAAGGCCTGAGCGTTGGACGCTGGCCTGTGAATTGCAGAAAATTTTACTTTGATTCAAATGGATACCACTAAAAAGAAGCCTTTTTTTTTTTTTTTTTTTTTTCCCTAGCCACTGTGACTGCAAAGCACGTTTCCTTGAGAGCTGGGGAAGAGCACATTGAGCCTGATGCCTGATGAAGTGGTTAGTCGCTGCCTGGCGTCCTTTGTTTGATGAAAGACATCACATGTGGATGGTAGCATTGCTGGCTGTTTTCCTCATGACACCTGAAATACCTCAGAATGAACGGGTTTGGAAATGAGCATTTCCTGCCTCTCCATCGCTTCCAAACCCACCACAGAACATGTTTATTTTCTCAGTTACTTTCTTCAGTGATTTCCAGTTGCTTCCTGTGTACTCGGCTTATGTCTGTGCTTGTGATTCATTACATTGCTTACGGGTGTTTAGAGTCTGGAAGCCTCCTGTAAAACGTGATTTGTAAATACATCTTCCATGTGAGATGGAGAGGAAGAGAGGACTCTTAGCACTTCACTGCCTGCTGCACTGATAAAGTATGAAGGTAGGAAATAAAAAAATCCATCCAAAGAGATCTGTTCTCTATTGAAAGAGCTTAAAATGGAGGTTTAAAATTAAGAGGAATGGTAAATTTTATATAAACATACATTTAAAAGGTTAACAACTGTTTGGTTTTAAATCATAGATGCCAAATGAATTCCCCCCCTTACTTTTGAGAGGGAGTGAGAGCTGGAGGGACTGAGGATGCCTTAACATTAGGAGGATTGCTCAGGCTCTTCCCCTCAGCCCTTCTGCCCATTCTAGACCATCGGTCCATGTTTCTCTCTGCTCGAAGCATGTAAGCAGAATTTGGCAGCTAAGTGCTGTGAGAAATGAAACAGAGCAATCCCATGTGAGATGTGGTGGGAAATGCTGAGTCAGTTTTTTAATCTAGTTTTCTATAACTTTGATGTCACTGACTTTGCAACTTATCTGTATGTTTTTTTCCTGCATATTTCCTAGATTTAACCACTCCAAGAACTGAAGAAACCAATGCTGACATAGAAAAATCATATTGACAATAACGTGGCAGGGTGAATCAACAGTATTGAACATTTTAGATCCAATACACAAATCTCTTGACTCTATCACTGGGTGAGGTAACAGCTTGTCACTCTGTTCGCAGAGCAGCCATATGATGAGAACAAGATGAGCTTCTGCTAGCAGTGGAAGGATGGGGAATCTGGTGATCTGTGGCTCCATCAGGGTCTGAAACAGAGAGTGCTGTCTGGTGCAAGCCTAAGGCTGTGTTCCTTCTCTTTTCCTTTGCCCTCTACCTCCCTCAAGTGCGGCTTCTTTCTGTCTCATCCCAATACTCTCTCTTCCTTCTCTGCTTTGGGACACCAATGTGTTTCAAAATGGTTAGAATGATCCTCTTTTTCTAGATGGGAATAGTCTCCCTGAAACCAAACCTGAGATCTGAACCTTGCTTTACTTAAGCTACTCTGCTGCAACTTTCAGCATCCAGCTGTTTTTTTTCCAATGTCACACAGATCCAGCCACTTCATCACTGCAGCACCTTGCAATGACTGGGAAAAACAGTGGCAAGCATATTCCTGTTTATTTAATTGAACTATTTCGGTAATGTGGAAAAAGCAGTGTATTCCCCTCCTCCATCAGCTCTGCTCTCTGACACAGCAGAGTATTTTTTTCCCTGCAATGCTTCCAATAAAACTCAGCCTGAGGCAGAGAACCTGGCATAGAAAATTTTAGTCCAAATAGTTAGGCAGAGATATAAACAACCGAAATAGGATCTTTCAGTGGAAACTGTCAGGTGACTGACAATAGGTGATATTAGCAGCTCTGTCTACCACCACGTATATCCAGCCTTCTTGTGCACACTGTGTTCACTGGGGCAAGCTCAGAGGAAAGAAAGACTTGAACAAGGGGATTCGAGGCTTTCTCCGTAAGTTGCCTACAGCTGTTCAGATGTTTTCCATTTTATCAGCATCCATGGCAGGATGTAGCATAATGAATGCATGAGTATTATTAAACAATTAGCCAGGTGACACTTTTGGATTTTATATTACCCTCTAGTAAGTGTGTAACACTCATACATTAACAAGTGATTAAGTATTCTCCTGGGTCTCAGACCATGTAAAATGCTTACATGAAAAAGGGAGAAAGTGGAGAAAGACAGACAATTCTCAAGACAAAAGAAAACTCATACTCATGATCTGCACTAGCTTATACTTAGAAGATACTGATGTAGCATAATGCACTTAAAATTACAGCTGCATCAATACCCAACAGGAAAAAATAATTATCCTTTTAGCTCAAACTGTAATGTTTTTGCTGAAATTAAAATTCTTTGAAATGTATTATACAAGTCTTTCAGAGGTTAATCACATAAAGAGCTCCTTGTCATGGCCAAGCATTAAGTAAAAGTGGCCTTCTCTACAGACCAAGTGGCAAATAGCGTCTCCCACCTTCTAGTCAAATAAATACAATTTGTAATCTACTCCACCCTACCAGCACAGCCTTTCTCCCTTGTTAGAGGGGAGCTTTATCCCAGAACACCCCTTTCCCTCCTGCAAAGTACTCACAGTTAGGAAAATGGTACTTGTTTGCTGACTTGAGGCTGAAGCAGAACTGCCATCTTGCCCCCCACCAGCCATTTGAGTCCTTGCCATGTTAGACTAACTAGACTGTTACACTACTACTAGTAATATTAGATGACTGAGTAGTGCATTGCTGCAAGAGTGAGTGCTTTTTATGCTTCCCTGTTTGACAGTGGTGGAGAGAGATGGAAGCTGGTTCCGTCACAAAATCCACATGCAATTAAAAACAATAACAAGAAGAAGAAGAAGAAGAAGAAATATAGCTGGGCCTGTTTTCTACCACCTCTTTCTACCTCTATACCACAGACTCATCTCTGTTCATCTGGTGGGTTGCAATGTCATAAGAACATCCTGTGAAATGATTGGGACTATCTGGAGATGATCTGGGAGCATGGAATCCTTTTCCACACATCCTTTTCCAGTGACGTAAGGCTGGCTGTCCCCAAAACAGCTCTCAGAGAGGCCAGGTGGCAACAGAAGCCTCAGGAACTTACCAATTTCATGCAACAGCTGGACTGATGCTGGAGTCTGTGGTGGTTTGACCCTGGCTGGATGCCAAGTGCCCACCAAAGCCGCTCTATCGCTCCCCTTCTGAACCGAACAGGCGAGAGAAAATGTAACGAAAAAGGTCATGGGTCAAGAAGGGCAGGGAGAGATCACTCAGCAATTACCGGCACAGGCAAAACAGACTTGACTTAGGGAAAATCAGTTTAATTTATTGCGAGTCAAAACTGAGTAGGAGAGAGGAGTGAGAACGTGTAGGGTAATCAGAAATAAAGCCAAATCTTAATACACCTTCCCCCCACCCCTCCCTTCTTCCTGGACTCAACTTCACTCCCAATTTTCTGCACCTCCTCCCCGTGGGCAGAGCATGGGGGACAGGGAATGGGGGTGGCAGTCAGTTCATCACACATCATCTCTGCCGCTCCTTCCTTCTCAGGGGGAGGACTCCTCACACTCTTCCCCTGCTCCAGCGTGGGGTCCCTCCCACGGGAGACAGTCTTCCACGAACTTCTCCAACATGAGTCCTTCCCACGGGCTGCAGTCCCTCATGAACTGCTCCAGCGTGGGTCCCTTGCATGGGGTGCAGTACTTCAGGAGCAGACTGCTCCAGCGTGGGTCCCCCATGGGGTCACAAGTCCTGCCAGCAAACCTGCTCCAGCCTGGGCTCCTCTCTCTCCATGGGGCCACAGGTCCTGCCAGGAGCCTGCTCCAGTATGGGCTTCCCATGGGGTCACAGCCTCCTTTAGGCACATCCATCTGCTCTGGCGTGGGGTCTTCCACGGGCTGCAGGTGGAGATCTGCTCCACCGTGGACCTCCATGGGCTGCAGGGACACAGCCTGCCTCACCATGGTCTTCACCATGGGCTGCAGGGGAATCTCTGCTATGGTGCCTGGATCACCTTCTCCCCCTCCTTTTTCACTGACCTTGGTGTCTGCAGAGTCGTTCCTCTCGTATTCTCCCTCCTCACTCCAGCTGCAGTTTGTGTCCTGGTGGTTTGGGTTTTTTTCCCTCCCTTCTTACATACGTTATCATAGAGGTGCTACCACCATCGCTGATGGGCTCGGCCTTGGCCAGCGGTGGGTCCGTCTTGGAGCTGGCTGGCATTGGCTCTATTGGAAATAGGGAAAGCTTCTAGCAGCTTCTCACAGAAGCCACCCCTGTAGCCCCCCCCACTACTGAAACCTTGCCGCACAAACCCAAGACGGAGTCCTAATGGGCGAATAAGAGGAAGGCTTCACTGCCTGGTGGAGACTGTAGGAAATGCTCCTTTGCAGCTGCATCTTTTCACCTTTTCTGGGATGCCTGGCCTCCGATGGCTCTACCTTGTATATGTGTGCAAAGGGGGTGAAAATTTCTAAACCACTTTCAGCTAACACAGAACAACCTTAGCTGAAAGAGTCTCAGCCAAACTTCAAGGAGGAGTTTTTTTAACCTTGACTGTAGGAGGCTCTGTGTAATTGATCTGTACAATAGAATGAGTCCTGAGAACATTTCAATATGGAGACAATATTTAGCTGGAAATCTAATGTTGTTATTTCAGTACTGCTGGTTAGAGGAAGATTGGCATTTGCCTTGCTGTTCTTGCTATATGTGTCCCTTCCCACCCATGAACCGCTTAAAGTAATTTTTCAAAGCTACACCAACCCAGACTCCTGGAAACTAACCCTTAATGGATGATGTAATTTGAATGATGGATTCCTGTATCTCTTTCTAGAGTAGAGGCACCTTAGCTGTTCCTCCTTCAGATATTTTACAACCAGCAGTAACAGTAAAAGAAAGCAAGCAAAGACCTTGAAAACTATTCACATTTTTCCTATTGCTATGGAAACTAAATGGTTTTTTTTCACACATCAGTATATGCTATTATGCTTTATTATGAAACTCTGGTAAGGCTTATCTTCTTATAATGAAGAGCTTTATGTAACTTATGTAACCTCTCAAATTGTTACAGAAGTGGTAAGTCTAGACTATGAAGTAATGCTTTACAATACGATTCTAACTTGAGATATTTTACATACCTTCCTCTGTGGTGACAATGACAAGGGCTTCTCTGCCTGCCTGAGAGAAACTCGGGTGAGTTATTTGAAGGCACCAGAAAAAATAGCTACAAGTGATGTCTCCAGGACACTGAAGGTACAAGACAGACATCTGAAAGACGTCTCACGGTATTCAGTGAAGGCAATGCTACAGGTATGTCCTTAGATGCAGACATCCCTCTGGAGATCCCATTACATGCTGTTAATCTCAATTCTGTGATCTACTATGTGGACTTCTTTTATGCTGTGCTGAGGAGATCTCTTAATTTCTTTTGTAAGACTCTCTGCCTCTGCTTTTCTCAATATCCATACCTAGACCAGCTGTGGAAGGAAAACACCTTTTTCCTTAGAGTATTAAGTAGGCATTATGTCCTGTCACATACTCCATGAACAGTCAGATATTTCAGAAAAGCTGAAAATTTATTAATCCGTGCCTTTTCCATGCTGTAAGCATTGAGTTTGTTGAAGTCCTACGGAGAACATAATTTTGACAAATACTTGCAATGTGAGGCAGCTCTGACTGTGTCTTATGAGGAGCGGCTGAGGGAACTGGGGTTGTTTAGCCTGGAAAAGAGGAGGCTGAGGGGAGACCTTATCGCTCTCTACAACTACCTGAAAGGAGGTTGTAGTGAGGTGGGTGTTGGTCTCTTCTCCCAAGTAGCTAGCGATAGGACAAGAGGAAATGGGCTTAAGCTGCGCCAGGGGAGGTTTAGACTGGAAATTAGGAAAAATTTCTTTACAGAAACGGTGGTCAAGAATTGGAACAGGCTGCCCAGAGAGGTGGTGGAGTCACCATCCCTGGAGGCGTTTAAAAAACGGGTAGATGTGGCACTTCGGGATATGGTTTAGTCTGGTCTACCCTTGATTAGTCTAGAGTGGGCTTGGTAGTGTAGGTTAATGGTTGGACTGGATGATCTTAAAGGTCTTTTCCAACCTAGATGATTCTATGATTCTATGATTCTATAAGCTGGTCAAGCCCAGGTGTATTGGGTGTTGGTGGAAAGGTGTTGGTAGTGGGTGGGCTGCAGGGTGGCCTCTGAGGAGAGACTGGGGGATGCCCTGTGCTGGACACAACTGGTTCCAGCCAATGGCCCCACCGCAGGACACAGCTGAGCCCACCATCCAAGCCGGTGGTGCCTTGATGAAAACATATTTCATAATTTCACTGTAAATGGCAAAGAATAAGGGAAGGTTCAGGATCAGACCGAATGGTCCTGACAAATAGCTCTTGCAGCTGCTGTTGATCCAGCTGTCTCTCGGGGCTCATAAACTAGAAACTGCTGTTGCAGGCTGGCTGCTGAGAAAGAACTATTTCCCACTTCTGGCTCTAGTTTAATCTAATCTCTGCTACTAGTGCCAGTCCTGCTGACTCAGTTCTGTTTTCTGCTGGACCAGTGTCTGTATCTCCTGGCTTCACAATTCCTGCCTAATCAGTTTATCAATTTTCAAGCACCTTTGAGCAAACAATAGAGAGTGGGGTCAAAACCAGAGACAACACCTTTGTTTTTCATTACTGGAGGTCTTTGGCAAGGCTGTATTAGATGAGAAAAAATAACCAGCACACCATTGCTTCCTGGACTTCATACAGAAACTGCCATGCAATCCATCCATCTTCTGTCAACTGATCCAGGTGCAAGCTAATGGCTGGTTTTGGGTTTGGTTGTTTTTTTTTTTTTTTTGCTTAAACAGTGAATATATTTTCTGGAGTGGTGTTTACTGATCACATCAGCTATCACTGAAGTCCTTTTTCACAGACACTGTGGCCTCTTGGGATCCATACGGGAGCATGCAGGAAAGAGGTTGTGTTTCTCTTTCTGCCGTGAAAACTCAAGGTCTTCAAAACCTCGTCTTTCACAAGGTTCAGCCTGCTCACAGGAGAGATGCTTTGCTGACCTGTCGCTGTCACCCCCACTTCTGTCTATCTTGCGAGTAAACCATCTTTGAAACTAGCTACCTGCAATCCTACTTGGGAGTGGACTGTCTCTGGGTTTTTAGATACTGGGAAGAAGCCGTGACTATGTCTATTTTCTGGGTTTATATGGGTGTTGGGGCCATGTTTCTGGGCTGGAGACAGCACTGGAAGAGAGAAATGATAGGGTAGATTTGCCTATATCCAGACAATCACAGGAATAAACACCTAAGATAGTTCATACCTGAGGTGGAATTGCCAAACGCTGGCCAGTTCTGAGGTAGGGTGGGAAAGAGAGGGATATAGTGCTATGGAGGTGTAAGCATGGCCAGGAGATCTGCTGGGGAGGGCTCAATCCAGGACAGTATTCATCATCATCAGGCTGAAATCTTAGAGGAGAAGTTTAATGGAAGTTAAACACACACAAAGGGTTTTAAAGAGTAGCCTATTTGATGTAAATTTCTGTTTAAATTTCTCTCTTTTTGTTTAATGGGGACAAGACCAGGCCATTAAAACCAATGAATAATTTCTAATAATACTTGGTGGCTAATTTTAACATATTAAAAATCTGTGATACTATTGAAGTAGAAAACTTCGAACACTAACCATTTTGCTTTGTCAAAATATTGTAATTTCATTGTCTTTGATTTAAATGTAGTTCCTTAAATCTCAGCTACACATAAGAAGTGAGTCATGAATTTAAATGGCACAGATTAAAGTCTAACCAAAAATATGCATCATTTTCACAGGAGATATTGATCTTGTCTCTCCTTTATATTGTAGCTATATGTAATACAACATGGCTGTTACTGTCAATAGGTTATGTTCACATGAAAGGGGAGAGATTCCAGTAAAACTACTGCATTTCGTGTTGAATGCCCATGTACCTGCTGAGCATGTATTATTTTGAAAATATCTGTGATTGCAGCTCCCATGTTTTCTGTTCTCATTTCTAGAAGGGACACACTTTGCATTCTTTGCCCAGTACATATAGCCTGGCCATTTCTGAAAGATGCGTTAAAGTAAAACATATTAGGTATGTGTTAGGTAAGAGCACAGAAGCAAACAAAAGGGTTTTTTCTAAGTGGCAAAATGTTAAAGCTGCAAACTCTAACTCTAAACCTAAATACCTGAGATGATGTACTTATCTGGACACACATGGTTCCTACAAATCTTCCTCTTCTGTCTCTGTCTTGTAAGGAGCTCTTTGCACAGCCCTTCCACTGATTTCAAATTCATCAAGATCTCTGCTACCTGGGTAGCTATGTGCTCCACAGTTTTGTTCAGTAATGGCAATAGTTTACAATATATGTAAATATGTGTATGTTCCTGGTGTATATGTGTAAGTGTGTGTGTGTGTGTATTTACAGATATCTATCTATCTATCTATCTATCTATCTATCTATCTATCTATCTATCTATCTATCTAAATATGTATAAATGTTTCAGAATCCTGCCTCATGAAGATTTCAGGAATATGCTGCCAGGATACTGGCTACAGGGAAGAGACATTGGGGAGTGTTGTAGGGATCCTTCCCAGCAGTCTTATACTTGCATTTTCTCTTACATGGTGCAGCATGTCTCATCCTAAGAGCTAATTTCCAGGCCCTGCGTGTGCCCTGGGCACATTGAGGTGCAATAGGTAGGGTTTCAGTTACACCAGGCTGTTAAGCAGACCTTGCAACACAGAAGAAAGTCAATTGCATATTCATTCCTCTTTTTAAAATGCTTACAATGTTGCAGAAATGCTTGTGTATAGTTAATTCTCTCCTTTCTTCAGGTCTGCTTTTGCATTTGTTAGCATAGTGCTTCTAGATAAAAGATTTAATGTTGAGTTCTGACCCATCACTTCCACATTTCATATAGTGAATCACAAGCTTTGTTTCTCTGAATAAACAGGTATTATCTCACTTGATTTTCTGGGACTTGTTGTCACCCCATGTGCAAATTATAATCACGGTTTTGCCACTGACCTGCTGCCATCTTAAGATCTTTATGCTGTAGAATATTTTTCTCACACAACTTCCATGCTGTTCCCAGAAGAGTCATGTTAGCATATGTGTGTGAGCTTTTGGGGATTTAAGCTCACACTCATAATCTGTTTTAACTTCAGTGTTGGGGTTGGATTTTGTTTGTTTGGTTGGTTGGGTTTTTTTCTCTTTACTTTTTTCTTATTTTCCTTCGTCTGGGCCTTTTTCTCCTTAATTTGCCTTATTTCCACTCATAATTTTTGTAGTATTAGTTGAATTTTCACATACTGATCCTCTTCGCTTTCCTGGACCCATGTCAGCCTTGGCCAGTCTTTTCTATTGGGCAGTTCCTCTCTCGTTGGCCTGAGATTCTATCTGCTAACATGGGATTCTAAAAAAATAAAGAATGATTATCGTAAAATGGCATAGTTAAAGCTGGTTGGAAAAAGCCACAGTGGTGAGGAAAGAGGAGATAAGGATCTGAATACATGGTGAGACAGAAGACTCACTGCTTCTGACACAACCAAAGCAATGTTGTAACAGGAGATGAAATCATCTGGAAAATGGCTATAATTCTCACTCTAAAGCAATCTCCTACTAGGTAACGATATCAAGATGAGCAACTAAAAACATATGAGAGAAACCTGCTGTGTTTTTAACTTCAAGACACAAACCACATTCTTGTAGAATATCCAACTGTTTGGTTTTTGTTTTTTAAATTATAATTTCCTTTCCTGCTGCTCTTTTATGGCTCGTATCTCCCATGCAATAGATTTGTATTTGTACAGTTTTCTCCCACCACTTTTGTAGACAGTGAAGAAGGGCAAGTGATAATATTAAAACCAGCCTTGAGATCCAATAGAAGGTGACATTAGATGACCCCATGCTAAGCTGCAAGGAGATGGTCAGGAAGCCACTGAAGCAAGGTAGATAGCAAAGTGCTCTAAGAAGGGGGAAATACTGAAAGTAGGGCTAGAGACATGCATAAAGCTTATTTGGCCTGAAGCAAGGTTGATATTTTATGGTGGTGACATTTTTTTTTTTTTAATGAGAGGGAGAGTAGTAGCTTTCAGTGAGACAGGTAATTCAGTGAAGGAAAAGTAGCTGACTCTAATGCTGAGAGGTGCCCTGTGGAATGAATGTAAGGTGAAAACTGGAACTGGAAAGAGATCTAGTGGAGTGGGTCATTTAATTAAAACATCAGCTTAACATTTGTGTAACAGAGAACAGAAGAACTGATGAAGTGGTGAAAGGTTATTGAGGGCAACAGCAGATCTGAGTTTAAGGCTGTATTTGACAAGCACCTGTCCCATGGTACATTTCGTAAGTTATTCTCTTATTCTCCAGGAAACATTAAGGTCCAAATCACTGTCTAAAATAAGAAAGAAGCAGTCATTTTCAGACCACCTACCCTGGTACAAGAAATGATCTACTGTGGCTTTTAAACTTGAAGGAGGAATGAGCTTACTCAGTTAGGGCTGATGGACCTTTGGTCCTTGTATAGTCTTCAGAAGAATGGCACCATATGAGACATATTAAAGCACCTTTACTAGTATTGCAGCTGTTGGATGATGTGACTTTACAGAGTCTGCCTTGTCCTAAGACATGTCCCCATCCGTCTGTATGTTGCTCATGCTGCATGCTTTAAAGTACTCTCTCTTTTCTTGTGTATGTGCATTATTATGACAAATAGGATGCCTTCATGGAAGACATGTCCTGGCACACCTATGAGCAGAGCAGCCATGCTTTAAAAGCAAAGCTATAACCAGTATTGGTGGTGTTATTCACTGCTCCTGGACACTTACCTTAATGAGCAAAAGTTGGCTGGATGCTTTCCAGGGTAGCCACCACGTTCATGTGGTCTCGTTGCTTGAGACCTGTGCTTCTGGTTTGGCTTTGATAGCCTGAAAGCCAGGACCTTGAGAGCCAGGAGTCAACTGAAGACCCAAGGATAGGTTTTCCTCTTGTTCAGGTAGGACCTCAGCCCTGGTTTAGCAGGTGTCTGTCATGCCAGAAAGTCATGAAGGGCAAGGTGAACAAGTGAATGCAAACCTTGTGTGCCTCCTTGCCAAAGAGTGGTATGGACACAACTGAGGCCTCTCCATTGAAGACACAGCTGGAGTGGTGGAAGAACATCACTGAGCCTGGGAAACTGGCAGAAAGTTGTGTGATCCTGCCAAAGGGCAATATATACACAGCCTGTGGCCAGTTCTGGTGCCTTAATAAGTTATTGTTGCTGAATGAGTTGATCTTTAATATGGCATTATCCCTTGAGCTTCTAGTAGGAGGCTGAACACAGTGCTCAAGTGAAAAATAAGCAATAAAGCTGTTGGCAAAGAAAACAAAGCCAGCCTGAAAGTGCTATTAATCTTTCATGGACTACCTGATACAAAAAAAAGATGAAATTTATATATTAGCTGCAAGAGGATATTGTTATTGCAGTGTTGCAATGTGTCCCACTCTAAACTGAAGAACTTCTATTAACCTTTAGAAAACAAGTTCTTGTAGGTCAGTGCCTAGAGGAAGAGCAGCAGCAAAGTCAGTAAGTCAGATGACTAGGAGATTGTTTTCTTGGAAGAAAATCTTGTAGATCCTTCTTCATAGTGCTCACCGGGGGAAGCAATGATTAAACTGATGGGTTGTTGTTATGAGAAGTCATATTTTATCTAAATTTGGGACTTTGAATCATCCTTGCCTTCTTTGATTATTATCATAAAAGACTGTCATTAATTTGGTGGCAGGCAAAAGCTTTGTATATCCAGCTTTACATCATGGGCTTGAAAGAAAGATTATTGCCACAGTTATTTTTTAACTCAGTATTCATCTCCAGAACATCCTCCAAACAGTTACAGCAGAACAAGATCAGATAATTTTGCTCTTGGTCATATAAGAACTCCAGATGGAGAGCTGTCTTTCACGTTGAGGTTCTATGTGGAACATCCACTTTCTCTGTGAACAGCTGCCTCAAATTTCTTGTAGCTGAATGCCTGTTCAGGCATACTTTGCAAACCTAGAATTATATACCAAGAAATGGTATAGCAATCACTGGTTCTGTGTGGCCATGACCAAGTGACCTTGGTACAAACCTTCAGTCTGTTCAAGCCACTGTTACTGTGCTTTGATTTTTATAGTGGCTAATTCAACAACCTTCGGAAAAACACTCAGCTGGGACATGTACAGTACGTCTTAATACTATCATTACCAGGTACTCCAGGCTGCTATTGTTTTATGTCATTGTGTTATTCTCAGTAGAAGCCAAATTTATCAGTTTTGAAGAACTCAAATGATCTTACTTAGGCCTTTACTTTGATTCTGAAAAAAAAAAAATTTTTTTTGCTTTTGTCACTTTTCTGAAAACAGACCAAGATTGTCTGCTGCCCTGTTAGGCAACTTAGGGTATTACCTTATTGTCAAGTGTCAGTTCTGTAATGAAATTTTAGCTGGAGGTATGCAAGAAATAGATTTAAGTTAGACATATACAGAAATCCTACTATGTATATGAGAAGCGTGCATCTGCATTGTGTTAAAAGTGTCATAAATAGACATCTGCAATTTCTGTGAACTGTTTTAATGGAGATTAAATGTCACAGGGTATTTTGCACTGTCAGGCAGAAGTATTCCATATACACCCCATGTATTTGGTCTTTTATAAAGTTTTCTTTTTCATAAATGAGAAAAAAGGTAATGTAGTAAGAGAATAACTCAGATTGCTTTACACTAATTGTATTCCAAAACATTTTGCATTTTTAGATAACATAACTGATGGTGAGTGTTTAGCATAATTTCTTCATGTCATATAAAAGTCTCATGTTTTATAATGTTTTAACTCTTCAAAAAGAAGATCTGAAACCTGCATCAAAGATATGCAAAGATGTGACCATATTTGTACCAGAGTTTCAGGTTTCATGTGCAATTTCACACTTGGATGTAATTTCATGCTCAGGTGATTGATTATCTGCCTGTTCAGTTAGACACTTTTACTTGCAATTATACTAACTTGCACAAAATGGAATGCACAGCAAAGGAATGGATGATTTGCACAACTTTTGTAAAATTAATAGTTTAAAACCCTACATTTATCTCTGTCTAAGGCACTGATGTAGTTAGTCATAACAGTAAGGAAACACAGTGAAATAAATTCTTAATCCCTAAAGAATTTTTTTCTATTTCTTTTGAGGTTTTCTGGGAATTGCAAAAGTAAAGAACATCCCTAGGCTTACATTATTGGTTATTGCTTGAGCCTGAATATCAGGTTAGAAGGACTTTTGGTCCTCTGACTTGATACAGCCCTTTATAAGCTTTTAAAAAAGCAGTTTCAAAAAAATGGATTTTTTTTCTTTCTTAAAATACTATATCAATTCTACTATTTCACTTTGCAAAGAAGTAGCCACTCTTTCAATAAAGAAATACTTGGAAGGTATAATAGTGCTCCAGTATAAAGAAAGGTGAGTTATAAACTTCTGTTGTAAAATACCTGGATTCATTTTATAGAGTGTCTTTTGCTTTTATACAATAAAGATAATGGAGCCTGTATTCTCAGTACATCTGAAATACATTCATTTTCAAACTTATGTGTTCAAGAGCTACCGTATTATTACCCTGTAAATTTGATTGCAAAAGGAATGAACCACTTTCTCATGTGTGTGAGTACTGACTTTCTTTCTCCTGATTGCAGCAACCCTGAAACATCCTTCTAATCTCTGGAGGAGTTAAAAGATTAAAGTAAGGCAATCATGCATCATGTGCTTGAAAACTTAGTTAAGTAAAAGTAGCATTGATTTATTTATTTTTTACAGTGTTGTTGATGTGTTGGCCATTCTAAGATTTGCAACACATAGACTTCTGCAGTTTTAATTAAATGTGACTGGCTTAAAATGTGGAAGTGGTAAACAGGAATTACAAATTGTTGTTTGCCTGATAGGGTTTAGCATTTCTAACTTAGAAACATATTTTTAACTTGAAAGTAACATTTAGATTGGCTGTTTCAATATATAGAGTATGAACAAAACCCAGGAAAGATACTCAGTCATTTGTGGACTCACAGAGCTGAACAAATATTGGATGACACGTAGTAAAAAATTCTAGTAAACATTATAACCCTATAGTCTATAAAGCTATGGCTCATAAAACCAGAGGTGGCTCCATTCTGCAATCTGCCAGCCCTGCTAGTGGAACACCAACTATCGCACCAGTGTTCTCAAACAGGAAGATCTGCATTAGAAATGATTACATACTTAAACTCCATGGTAATGGGGTTTACTTGCAAGAAGCGGGGTCCATCTTATTGTTAAAACAGGAGGGAGACTTTGTACCATGGCTGGCTTGCTGCTTAGCATTATGGCACATCCCATCTTCATTAGCTCATTCATTAAACACCTTATTTTTGTAACTGCAGATATGTGGAAGTTTTAATTCGTCTGCTAGAGCTTCCTCCGTGCCTCCTTCAGTAATAAGAGTTGTACTCTTGTGTGGGTCTACTCAGCATATCCGCAGGAAGCCCTAGTGTACTTTGGAATATGCATGGGATTTTTGTGTTCCTTTTATGTCATTTATAAAACACCTGCTGCTAAGAAGAAGGTTCTTCACAGACTGCCAGGTAGACTGCAGCTCACTTGGCTTTCATCAGCAAGGGAGTCTTCATGGCCAGGTGACAAGAGTATGATCTGACTGAAACACAACAGGACTCACACAGCCTCTTCAACTCTGTCATATTGACATTATTCTGCCTTCTCTTAATGGAAACATTTAAAAAAAAAATATGGTGTAGTCTCTCAAGGGAAAAACGATACATTTTAGCCAGTGAATTGATGTTGCGAGAACTAAACTAGGATTAATCTGGCTCGTATTGAAGATGATGGAATTCAATATTCACTGAATAGTGAATGTAATATTCAATACACTGTAATATTAATTGAATCAGTGAGATGCTTTCCATTGACTGCCATGGATTTGGCTCAGGGCTTTGTTATCTCTTTTTGCTGGATCATTCCACTTGGCCTCAAAACAGGCAAAACGGTTTTTATCACGTAAATCAGAGAAAAGAAAACGCTGCTTTATCCATTTTCCCTGGACTTACTTTCTGCTTCTTGGGAAACAAATTGTATTTCAGTTTAAGACAATCTTATTGATGAACACATGGACTTTGATATTTTTATTCATATTACTAAAACCACGTCACTATTGCTATTTTTTTTTGTCAAGATGATGGAAAATAAGAGAGTTCCACCTTGAGCTATGCCCAGGTATTGCAGATAACTGATAGCCTCCTCAGTGCTGAAAATGAAAAAAACTACCTCCAAGTTTGTGATGGTGTATAACTTGAAATGGCAAGGTATATACTTACTGAAAGGGAAAGAAAGGTACAATGTTTATTGCAATTTCATGCCACAAAAGTGTGCTGTACTATTTGTCATTTCTTCCAACTGCCATATAAATCTTTTTTCTTCCACAGCAATGACAACTTTCAGCCTTGATTCTACAAAGACAGATGCAAATTTCATTTGCTTTCTTCCAGTCAGTGGGACTCCCCATGATGACCAATATTATACTTGTACTTACATGTCTGAGGAAGTAGGCACTTGCATTCTGTCGAGGTTTTTATTTTCTGCCCCAGATAAAAAGATATGTTTGTGACAATACATAAAATTCACAGTAGTGAAAAAACATAACTATGGGGTGTTCAGTGTCTCCTATGCCACTGGCTACTACAGTGCTGTGAAAGTACAAAATAGGCAAATATCCTGTTGGAAGAACATTGTCATAAAATCTGAGACTTTTGTTTACAGGTTTGGGGTTTTTTTCATTTTACTTGTGTTCCCATTTTTTAAGTTCTGGTTTCTTGGTAGGCATCTATTCAAATTCCTGTATTTTTAATTATTGCTATCATCAAAAATTGAAAACTCATAAAAAATAGGAAAATTGTTGAGGAAATACTTCTCCTATAGTTACATTACCACCTTTGTATTTTTTTTTTTCTTTATGGGCATTGATTTTACATGGTTTTTTCTTCATAGACTTGGCAATTTAAATTCTTTTGAATCATCCTTATGGTCCTGATAGATTTTTTAAAATTACTTCTTACATTTGCTGCTATTGCCTTTTGTAATTATGATTTTTCTCTAAACAGTATACTGACTTACACTTTCTCCATTTTATTCACATTGGATGTAGCAGTGAAAGCCTGTATTATTATCTCATATCCCAAGCACATTAAGACCTGGATCCTTAATTGAATTCTAAACATCTAAGCTACTGCAAAAGTCGCCATCTCTCATGGCTTTATATGGAGTCTCAGGATACTTGGAGAATCTCAGTAAAGCTTTCCTTCCTGGAGTTAGATTATTATTTTCTCTCTGGAAAAAAAGTAAAATTGGGACCATGAAAACACCAGAATTCACAAGTCAAAGACAAAAAATTCTCCAGCATTTTAATTCATGAATTTTAAGCCAGCCTGTCTAAAGTCTCAACATTTATCAAAGAGAGAGTGGCACTGCCACTGCTTCTCTTGTGTTACCTCCTTGTCTGTAACATTGCCAGAATTCTTGGTGTGGTCTGGTTCCCTCTGTTGTGCAAGGTGTGAGTACTTGGGTCTGAGGAGAACTTTGTCCAGTTGACATAGATAGTGGGGACATAAATATATATATATATATTTTCAGGCTTTGAGTTAACAGGAATTCTAATATTCTAATATTTATAGTTTCTTGTATTATGGTTCTGTATGTAATGACAACCATATTTATTACATAGATTTTGCCATTTGTTTTTGAATATGCATAATTTTTTGCAGAATTTACCAGTAGAACCTAAACAACTCAGGGGTATCTGATCTCAGAAATAGGCATAATGTGCCACCTTATAAATCCCAAAGTTTGAATTATATGCAGTAGGTGTGATGACAGTCCACAGAACGTAACGCTCTCCAAAATAAGCTTTCTGTGTCTATTATCTTTGGCTCAGCACTTTCTGGAAAAAATTTCCTCATCACTTTTCGTAATAGAGAACGCCAACGCCATTCTGTCTATAGCCCATTTTTTTCTTCTTTTCCTTATTCTTCTTACTGTTGTACTTACTGCTTCATTTCTATTTTTCAAATAAAGCTGCAGTAAGAATGAGTCATTGGCCAAGGACAACTACAGCCTAATATTGCAAGAGCAAATAAGGAAAACAAAGGCAGAGAAGAAATTTTCCAATTTGTTTCCTAGCAGTGACACAAATCTTTAATGTTTTCATTGATTACCCTCTCTTGCTCAGCATTTATGCTAACAGAAAAATTACTACAGTCTGTAATGCGGACTCAAGCACTGATGAATGATTTACTGTGCCTATCAGCTACTTAATTAGAATTAATTATTCATAGACTTCTCTGATGCAAGACCTCATTATTACAATAATCATATAATGTAGGTTGTCAGTGTTTGCTGAAATACCTTGCCTAATGGGGTTATGGAAATTGCTTGTGATTTTAGTCTAGCAAAAACAAAGATCAGAAAGGAGCCCTGAAATGTGGTCTGACAGAATTTTCTCATTGCTCTGCATCAAGGCAATCCAGCAAATCGCACAGCCCGGTGCCTGGCCCCGACCAACCCCTCCACAGGAGCACGGGGTGAGGACATGCCGTTGTCCAAGCAAGTAGGCTGTGAGAGACGCAGTGTGTTCCTAGGGAGGCTGTGGCAGGACCTCAGCAAGCACGATGCAGGACAGAAATCTGAGGAGGACAGCAGCAGGTGAGTGGCGGTTCTGTCTGCAGGCAGACCTCTGCAGACTGCTGAGGTGCTGGGCTGAAACCTTTCAAGAAGGTAGTGCTCCTCTAGAGAATGTCAGCTATTGTTAACTGGCATTAACTAATGCTAGCAGATGTTAACTTGTGGGAGGCAGCAGGAGGAGAGCAAGGGTAGCGGGTTCTCTGAGGGAGCTGGAGAGCCAAGGCTGTGTAATGGAGCATGAGTTCTCAGGGTGAAAGCCATGAAAATTCCCGGCATTGCACACTTCCCTTGCAGATCCAGGTGAGATGTTGTCTTTGTTACAACACCCCTGCCTTAATCATCCCTGAACATTTTCCCTTTTTGAGGTGTTCCTTAGAGTTTTCAGTTAACTTTAAAGAGCACCCGCTTATTTTAGGGTTGAGTTCCTTCTACTTCTGATGAGAAGAAATGGCAGAAACATGGTAGGACAAAGTTAAGCTTGCTTGAAAGGAGTATTTGCTGTGTGCTGGCTTTGTCTTCATCAACTACATAGCAGCATGGCAGCAGCCCCTGAGGAGAGGTCAGTGATTAGCAGTGGCACAGACAAAACCAAGTGGTAACAGCTACATGGCTGCATATATCGTAGGAATTCCAGGGCCATTAGTTTTAATTAGGCAATTTGTTAAAAAGATATTGTTCACAGAACATATTTGAGCCTTTACTCTCCGATTACTGGGAGGACACTGAATTAACAAAGGCTGTATAAATGAGGCTTGAGAGCTCTCACTTTGGCAGCATGCTTAAATCCAAACTAGAGACAAAATGACCTGTTTACAACTAGAAATGGAACTATTGATATGTCATTGCTTTCTTGCTCATGGTGTAAGATGTAGTTCCTTGTATTTACTTTTTGACCAACAAAAAACTTCCAGAATTCCTCTTTTGCATTTTTTAGATAGCATTTCCCAATGGCGCTAGCTATGGTATCTGATGTGTCAAAGGAGAGAGAAGCAAACAAGATTAGTTTGTTAGTCAGTGTTTTATCTAGACCAGAAAGAGAGAGAGAGAATGAAAGCAGGATGAGAATGTGGCATCTTCTTACAAAAGTGAATTTCTGCTGTGAAACTTAAGGTCTAACTCCTTATTTTATCTTGATGGTCTTTGGGCAGCAGTGTCTTTGGTGGGAGATTTCCCAGCAAAATTGGATCTGAACTTTTAGATACTATAGATTTATTTTTAAGAAATAAGAAAAAATGCCTGGAAAGATGTCTGAGCCAGAGCAACCAGCATCTGTCCATCTATTCTTGGAAATGAGGCTAAGTTTACCTAACTGATGCTGTGGATTAACTAGAATCACGGATGAAGAGCTCAACCTGTCTAAGCAGTAAATGATCTGAACTACTTTTTGTATTGTGACTGATGATGCTTGTCAAGTGTCAAGCTGCTGGAGTATCTCACTTAAGCTTATTAGTAGGGGTGACATCCATTGAATTGTTCAGGCTGGGTTTAATCTGGAACAAACTTCTAGTGTTCAGCACTGTCCTGGTTTCAGCTGGAATAGAGTTAATTTTCTTCCTAGTAGCGGGCACAGTGCTGTGTTTTGGATTTAGTATGAGAAGAATGTTGATAACACACTGATGTTTTAGTTGTTGCTGAGTACTGCTTATGCTAGTCAAGGAAGTTTCAGCTTCCCATGCTCTGCCAGGGGCACAAGAAACTGGGAGGGGGCACAGCCAGGACAACTGACCCAAACTGCCCAAAGGGCTATTCCATACCATATGACGTCATGCTCAGTGTATAAACTGGGGGGGTTGGCCGGGAGGTAGTGATTGCTGCTCAGGAACTGGCTGGGTATCAGTCAGTGGGTAGTGAGCAATTGCATTGTGCATCACTTGCTTTGTATATTATTATTATCATTATTATATTGTTATTTTTATCATTACTATTTTACTTTATTTCAATTCTTAAACTGTTCTTATCTCAACCCAAGAGTGTTTCTCCCTCTTACTCCGATTCTCTCCCCCATCCCATCGGGGCAGGGGGAGTGAGCGAGCGGCTGCGTGGTGCTTAGTTGCTGGCTGGGGTTAAACCACGACAGGCACATACCCATAAATGTCTAGTAAGGACAAAGCCCCATCTGACGGCTCTGGTGATTGCTAGATCGCTGGCTATTAGCTTAGTGCTATTGAGGCTGTGAAGGTAAGAGTTACCTCTCACATGAAAATGCAAGTTGCGGAAGTGTGGGGAAGGAGGAAGAAAAGGAGGGGGTTAGGAAAGAAGGGGAAAGGAAGGGAAATGGAGCAATCTCCTTCCCTCCCTCTGCAAAGAACATGAGGTACTTTGTGCAGTTAGTATCGCTCATCTGACAAAAAGCATTTAAACAATTTTGTACTTTCTGTGAAGTTCGTATAAAATAACAGTGTTTAGAATAGCACAGCGTTATTAATTCTGGAATTGTTTCGAAGTCCCCCTTTTCCTCCCAATCCATACATTACATAGACACCGGTACTGTTCTTTTTATGCTTAACTCCCAGTATATCAGAAAATGAATAATTAAGTATGCCATATAATGGAATCAGGAAAAAATACATACCTCATTGAATTCTGCTTCAGTTACATAGATCTATAGTATGTGTGGGGAAGCCTGTTCCTCAGCTCTGGGCTGAAACTGGTTCAACTGAAGGTAATAGTAGCCCTTCAGCTTTTTCAGTATTTGAAAATACAGAAATCAATTTAACAAATGCCTATTGACTTGCTTGCATGAAATTATTGCACTATCATCTGCTTTTCACAGAAGCAGATGTAAAGCTATAGATTTTTGTCTGAGCCTGTCAAATAATCGTGGTCATCTTGTAAATGATGAAAAATTGTTTTTACCCAAGAGTTCTTGCTGTGATGTTGCTGTATGTCCTGCTGACACAGAGCTGGTGGGAGTGAAGTATTGCTGCCCCAAGCTTGTAGTGCCATCCAGTTCGTTCTGGTCAGGGGAAGGTGTAAATGATGGAGTAGCCACTTCGGTGTCTTTATTTACTGGGATGCATACCCTCGTGTGGCAGACTGCGTGTATTGCATCGACACGGAAAAGGGGAGGCTTGGAAAGCTTCAAAGGACCTTTGCCATTTCCCTGGAAAAATTCAACATAAATAGGTGTTATGACGTATATGTAAAGGGAGGGTCAGTTACCAGAGACAGGGAGGAAACCATTTATCTGTTTCTTTCCATGAGCTTGAATGGAGGTGAGTTCAGCACGTAATTAGGCCTTGTGGGCTTTAGTTTTTCCTCAGATATTTGGGAATGATCCGGGATAGTACTAATAACGAGTCAAAAAAGCCTCTTAGCTTCCTACAGCAAAATGCATTCTCACTTATGCTGGTGACTCAAATTAATTTCATTTACCATATGAGTCAAATATGAATCATGATGGATAGAATAATAATTCCTGATTGTCTTGTGATTATTTACTCTTTCTGAAAGCCCTGTGTATATGTTTGGCTAACATTTTTTTGTGGTATATCAATATATTTTAACCTGTCATTACATTTTTGAACCACAAATATCTTTCTTTGCTCTACATGATAGTATCTTCAATATCTTTGTTTTACCACCATTCATAACACTGTTTATACTGCCTTAAAAGCATGCTAGTTCTATCGTGAGGGATTGATGCACAGGTTAGGCCTAAGCTAGCATGGGACTGGGCATTGTAATAGTAAGGTTATAAACTATTTCACTCATTGCTTTGAATACAAGTGTATTTATTTGCACTGGATTTTGTAATGTACGTTCCTTCTTAGGGAGTTGGGAATACAATGCAGTCACATCTGTGTTAGGAAAAAAAGGTGGGTCAAAACTAATGTGATCGACAGGCCTGGGGAGAGGATAAGAGAAGTATAAACATGATGTTTTGTGCCGGTGTTTTACAAAATGAATATAGTTGTTGCTAAGGAGAGATTTGTCTTGGCATTCTTAATGCATGGCAATGGCACTCCAATTTAACTCATGCTAAATAATGTTCTGAATTCAGTTTGCCATTATTAAGGAATCCGGGTTTTACAGGCAAATATCTGATTTTAAATGGGTCTGACTATATTGAATTCAGGCTTAATGAAAACACAGTATTTATAAATTTTATGCTGCTCCAGGACTGGATGATCGCACTGCTGTTTTTCCATAGTGTGACGGTGTAATGGTGGTAATCACAGACTGGGAATGAGGTGACTGTATGTTTTTATGAAATCATCAGTCCATCTTCACTGACTAGGGCTGTGTGATCATTTCTTTTAACATCCTCTGTGTATCACAGGCCATTATATTTCTTCCATTGACTTTTGTACTGAGCCCAGTCCCTTGGGTGTTCCTGAAGGGTATCTAACTTGATTTTAGGACATTAATGTGCATTTGGCTTCAGTTTCTCATATTCCATTGTGTCTGAATGGAGTTGTACACAAACTCAGCAGAGTATTGTCACATCTAAATAAGGTGATACTGTGCCTGGTTAGACACCCCTAGGCTAGCTTTGAGCAAGCTGGCATGTGTTCATGATGTAGGGCAGCCTTATGCTGAAGTGCTAGCACAAATTCCGGAAGCAATCAAGGAGGAGATGACACAGGGAGCAAATAACCCTTGTCTCTCAGCTGTGTGTGTTTGCGCTGTACTGCTGCAGCTGTACGACTTTCCACTGCTAGCTTGACAAATCCTGGCTAGCATCTTGGCCAGTGCTGCAGCATGTCTGCATTTTTCTGCTCTAGAGCATTTTCTCCAATCTTCTTTCACTCTTGCCTGCACTGCATGCAGGCATGCACCTGAACTTTATTACTATACTCTAACACTGGGTTTTTAATACTGGATCCACTAGCTTGTATTCTTTTTCCAACAATCTAGATTAATTTCTTAATCTACTATTACTCAGAGATGTTTTCCAGATTCACTGCTTTTCTGATTCATTTGTTTTGGCTTTATAGTTTGTGTTCATTGTTTCTGGATGTAAAAACCTACATTTCACCAAGTTGAACTGTGATTTTGAGGTTTGCCCCTGCCCTCCCTCTATTTTGTTAGCTGTTTCTTAATCTCTTTAACATGCACTTTATTGATACTGTGTAATACTGATTTGTAGGCATATTTTGTCATGTTGCAGTAAATCAAATACCTTACAGATCTGCGTGGATTACATCTGCTTAGTTATTTTATATCAACAAAACTTATGGTCTTATGCAATTAGATTTGTTTGACAAATACAATCTATTTCCCATAAAACCATGTTGACTGACATTAATTAGATTCCTGCAATTCTTAATCAAATAAATCATGTACCAGCTTCTCCTTGATTTTATCCAGGACTGATGTCATGCAAAATTATGCTCTTTTTGAATCCTTTTCTTTTTTGTTTTGCAAACACTTCTTACCAAGAAACCTGTAATAGACAGTGCATTTGTATACAGCAGCTGGGCAGTTGAGAACGCATTAATTAGTATATTACAGCAGCGGCACTTATTATTTATTATGCCATCATCAGAGAATGCAATTAAGTTATTGTAGAGTTGCTATGGTTTCCAAAGGAGGTACAGTGCAGACTAATTACCTCAAGATGCCAGATGGTGCTGAATAATTCCTGAGCAAATGCCCCATCACCTCTGCCTCTCCTAGGTTTGTATAGTAAACAAAGCATTGATAAAATGGAGGATGAGAATGTAGTGATTTCCCTTTATAGGTCTCCACAGGTTTCTGTTTGCCCTGAGCATATTTACATTCTTCAGACTTTATTGTTTAATTTTCTCCCATCTGTGCAAAGATCGTAATGAATGAACTGCAAACAAGCGTGTAAGAAAACTCTGCTGCTGGACATCTTGACTGCAAATGCTTCATCTGCACTACACCAGCAATTTTTTTATTGTCTCTCATGGCTGTCCCTAGGGTACGTTGGATAGTAAGATGCCTGATCCTGTCCACAGGGCAAGTAGGCTATAAGAGACACTTTAAGCACTGTCAACACCCAAGATTTCCCTTTAGCCTAGAAACTCACCACTTTGCAGGTCACGGGGACAGCCTACAGTGCAGCAATGTAGATGGACATCTATTTGGACTTTAAGCCTGACCTATAGGATGCTCTACATAGCAGTGTACATGCAATCATTGGAATTTAAAAAACCTCAAAGCTTGAAGACAGGGAAGTTTGGGGCCACTCAGCCTTAGAGATAAGGCTTTCTTGCAATCTGTGTCTGATCTCATGGCTGCTTTCTCTTTCTGCTCTTTCAGTGGTCAATAGGTTAGTTGGGTGTAGGCAAAATCTTCCCCACAATACAATACAGCAAAATATAAGGCCACAAAGAAAAATCTTTGGGATAGTGTGTCACACAGACACATGCCGTAGTCCAACAATTCTGTCTGTCCTGAGCATTAGTCCACAACCAGATAACCTGCAGCATCAGGTCAATACAACAAGTAGGTCAGGTTTTGGGCAAGGGCTTTTGTGCCCTACTTCTGCTATTAGTATCATAGGATTGCCAACACACTGCCCTAAGAAGCAGACTTTTAATTTAGTATATCTCCCATTCAGAGTTTAAATTCAGATTTGCAGTGTGGTTGGTCTAGGAAAGCAGCCATGAAAAACTAGAACAGCAAATGTTTCCCCTCCAAATTCAGAGCCTGCCAATGCAGAGCTTACTTAGGCTTTTCCAGGTATTTGGGGTTATCTAACTGGTATCTCACTTCTACACGACTTCATGGGGCTTGCTTGTCTCTGAGCTGGTCCAAGCTGGTGGGGTTCCAGTTTTTGTAGCTTCTCTGTGGGGTTTCAGTAACTCCTGTTATGGGGACTCTTGTGAGCACAGCTAACAGAGGCACCCACAGACACAGCAGTTTGTGTACCAGTATCTGGGTTCTGCTTTGGGAGCTTCTGGACCTTCTGGGGACATGGTCCAGGATCACTGGCAAATGCCTGGGAAACCTCTGAGAAACTTAAGGGTGTCTGCTACTGATGGGTAAGGATGAGGTAAGGGGAGATACAAGGGTGTGATCCCAAGGAAGCTCTATCAGCTTCTAACAAGCATGATCAGGTACTCTTGACCCAGAGTGACTGAAGCCTTTGTTGCAGCTGCCACCAGTTAGGGAGGATCGAGCACCCTTTTAGCTGGTGCTTGGGATGGGCCTATATAAGAGCTAGGTGCTTAGTTGTGGTAGTAATATATGATAGAGCAGTTTCCTGAGGAGGTGCTTGGTCAGCTGTCCATGCTAGGGTAGAGGCTTTGGCACAGACTGAGCTGCAGATGCAGTCCTATGATTCCCAGGCTGCAGGAGTGCCTGGGGCCTCTTTCTGATGCCAGGAGAGATGGCCTTCTGTCCTGCAGGAACTGTGCCATCAAGTTGAAGAGTTACAGAAGGAAGAAAGCAGGCTGTGCAGCATTGGAGAAGGTGGGATCTTCTCTGAGATGCAGCAGCTTGAGTAGCCCTGAACCCTAACTGCAGTGGAGCAGCAGGCAGAGTCCATACCTAGTCTTAAAGTAAGTGCAACCTCTGGAGAAGGGGAAGGATGGAAGCTGGGGACTTCAACTACCAAGAGGAAGGATACTGCCCCATCTGAGGGCTTACCAGAAGAAAATAGGTCTACTATACTCAAAGGTGAAGAGAAGCCAGATGTGCCTTCAAGCAAAGGATCTTAAAGCAAAGGTCCATAAGGAAGAGTTTGGTCAGAGGAAAGGAGGTGCAAGAATGGCAAAAAGCTGTCTCTGGAAATAGAGTAAACTGGGAATAAGGTATAAAATCAGGTAAAGAACACAGGAGGGGCTGAATCCTCTGTTGCTGGGAGCACAGATGTCTACAAACACTAATGAAGCTGACCTGTGGATTGGGATGCTGTCCCATCTTCTGGGGTGATGGAGGGAGCTCTCTTAGACAATGTACTGAACTTTCCATCAGGTCTATGTCTGGAAGACTTTGTGGGGTATGGTAAAGACAGATGGACTTGCAGCCAAGTACTAAGTGGTGGTGGGAGGAAAGGGTGAGAGTGCTGTAATTCAGTAGTAGTTGTGTGTTTCATAATATTTGAGTGATAATAGCTTTATAATTGTATGCAATATGCTATAACTGAATCAGTAGTAGTAATATGCTTATTATTAAATTATATAATTAGGCAATTACTTTGTTAGTAGTGTATTGCTTAATCAGTAAATGCTTAATCATTGTAGTCTCTTACATCAGTAGTATTTCAAGCCTGCAGATTAGAGGGTGAGAGTTAGACACATGAAGCAACAATGGCCAAAGAAGAACATATTTAAACCAGCAAAGATGTAAATCTAAACTCTTATTTTGCAGTGTTGGACCTTAGGTACAAAAATGGCTCTCTGCCTTGTCAGATTGTTTACATATTTAAACAAGAAATTAGTTTAATCAGTGGGAATTGCAGTCATTACCTCAGTTCAAGCTCCATTTGAAAAGATCTTTTAATTTCTTACTCCTGAATAAATTTTGGTTCTTTCTTGATTCCAGCAGAGGAATTGAAATGCCCAGATCAAATGAAATACTATGCTTTTTGCCTTAAAGTACTAGCTGCTTAGAAACACTGAAGACAGATTGCTTTCTCAGGTCAACAAGTTGGAAAAGAAAGCACTGTTAAAGCATCAGCCAGTTCACTTTAAGAATATGTATGTTTCCTGAGATAACACGTTCAGCTGTACAGTTAGTTTGAGGACCATACACATAATTCTGGTATAATAAAATTATTTCATTACAGGAGCCAGAGAGGTATGAAATAACTTCTGGCATTACACCACCTATTGATCATGAAACAGAAGATTGCATAGTTTGGTAATTTGTTGGGAAATGACTTCACTGTAATCTGTCTTGCTGCAGTCAGAGGAACTATGTATTTCTTGTGTATAGCTAATAAACCAGGACTCTACTGAACACAAATACTTACATTGCTGAAAGTGTATGAGCTAGACATTCTAAATATTTTTTTACTGTAAAAAGTAGTGTAGAGATTCAGCTTCTCCAACGAAGTATTCAAGAAGGAGGTCAGACATAGAAGGCAGGCAAAGTGGTGAGGCTGAAGGGTGGAGGAAGCAGCCCAAGCAGGGGATCAGAGCAGTGGAGAAAAGCAAAACCATGACTGTGTAAGCTTTGCTTGGTATGCAAACGTTTCTGCTCTGACTACTCTATTTGCCTATTTACTATTCATTTGCCATGAATTTTGAATTTGATTAAAAGGCTTTCAGAAAATTGGCCATAACAAAATATTTGCTCCTAATGAAATAATTACATATGAAACTAAAGGAAATTATTATACAAATTAATATCCTTCTCAATTATTATACAAATTAATGTCTTTCTCACTCTGCTTTATTTTCTAGTTAATGGTGCCTGAAAGAGGAAAATGTTTCAAGTTGGGAGAAGTTTGGACAGAGAAAGGGAGGTGCAAGGACAGCAAATATGACACTGAAACAGGAGCACTAACACACATACAAATAGTTTGTCAAATTGAACAACATAAGCAGAAGAAGTTGTGATATACACATGAAATACATCAATATGTTTTTTTTAAAAAAAGAATGATCACCAGCATTTTTAATTTACTGAGGTAAAATGAGACTCTTCTGACTCCAGCTGATGACACCAAATTCAATTACTGTGCATCAAGGAAACCTACCAGCTCTTGAAATCAGTCATCTCATGTATGCTGGCTAGTGCAGTCTTACGAAATAAGGGTTACAACTGTGCACCAACATGGAGGAAACAATTTTCTTTTTCTTTCAAAAAAGGAGAATTACAAGACACATTCAGGCTTTCATTCCAGTGAGTGTGCATGTGTGTACATCTATTCTGGCTGTAGTCATGGACAATGAAAACTTTGACTTAAACTTCATGTTTGTTCCAATCAAGTATTTATCAGTATAAAACCAGTAATTTTACAGTACATATGTTTTCAGTAATACAATCATGGTATTCTTGTAAGCTATGTCATCATGCTATATGCCTACTTTTATACCACAGTGAACACTTGCAGACCTATGAACAATATTACATGATAAGTAATGTCCTAATAACAGAAGTATATGTAATCAAAGGTGTACAGATTTCTAAATTTTTCAACTACAGTGTTTGCTTAAAGTATTCTCTGTATAATTGTGGGGATCGTTTCCATGAAAATTGACATCCTTGGGTCTCAGAAAAATAACCAATCTGTATTATATGGACAAATAATGGTAATACAGAGCTCTTAAAAGCATGGAAAGGCATTCTGTGAGAATTTCTTCATTTTTGCTCCAAATTTGACAAATTAGTGTATTTTAAAAAGCAGTATTTTGTTATCTCCAAGCAAATACAGTGTTAAAGCTGTAGCTGAGTTTCCAAAGCCAAACCCCCCTGTCCTTAGTGTTCCTGACATGAGCTTTATCCTATTTGCTCATGCAAATGATAACTCAGTTCACTGCTGCACTCTGTGTTGCCCTCTGCTGTCAAGCTGCCTGAGGGACAGAGCAGAAAAAGCCCCTGCTTTACCACGCGACCATCTCTTTTCTCATTGTGGCTTTAACCTTGTGGCTTCCTGTGCGCTTTTGATATTTTTAAAGGCAAGGCGGACTGAAACAACAAAAATAATATTTGATGTGTGGTCTAGAGTTCAATTTTTTCATCAAGAAAGACTGGGACAGTCATTTGGGCACTAACAGTGGGCCAGTTCAGGTCAATGCCGTATGTTACCACGTTTGCTGGGTAGTCTGTCTTTGAGCTGCTCAGAAACTCTAGCTCCTATTATGAGACTTGGGACCATGCAGTAGGAGTGAAGGGCCTAAATATTGTTGAGGGTCTGGGTAACGGCATAATATATATGGTTACTTTGAAAATCAGAGTGCTTCTGCCATTAGCTGCTGGCACTCATATTGTGTTTACACCAACCTTCACAAGTCTCATCTGCCCTTGTAGCAGGCAACAGGGGCATCCCTCTGAGAAAGTTCTATATTGACCTGGTCTGTAATGAGATGTCAAAATGATATCACTAAAATGCCAGGTAGGACAATTAGGGCCATATGAGCTATAGATGGTGCTGTGCCCAGCATCTGTAAAGTTCACCCCTGAGGTCACTCCAAATCTCAAGTCCTCCCACAGCAAAGGATGATGTCTTGCTTCCCAGCTGTTCCCAGGTTAAGCAATGTGGATGACTGACGAACACTTTTTGCACCTCATTGTGAAGATATTCTACATAAAAGATTAGATGCTTACACACTGAGGTAATAGGGACCCGGTAAGAACTGCCAATAGAAATCCATGTAAGCAGGTTTTGGGGTCTCTTCTCACTGAAGAGAATAACTTTTGATGTGTGACTTAATGACTAAACCTACTAGCCTATAGCTTACATAATAGGCTGTACTGAGGATGTTCAAGAGAGATGCAAGGTGCTGTATGCACCTTGTTGCACCTCACCCTGAGAGACTAGAGTGAGCAATCCTTGCAATTTTGCTGTGAGTGTCACAATAGCTGGTGATCTTTAAGCAAAAGTGTAAAAAATGTTGCAGATATTAAAAACTTGACTGGACATGGTCCTGGGCAAATGCCCAACTACTGAAATAAAAGGATTGCATGAAAATCTCAGCTTCCATGAAAAACGAGATCGCTTTCCATGTTGTTGCAGGGAAAGGTTTGAAAATATCAAAGGGGTGCAATAACAAGATCAAGATCAAAGAGAAAAGAAATATACACATTTTAAAATCATATGATATTTACCCGGTCTGAAAATTTTAGGGGACCTGACTCATGATTTTTGAACATTTTGGAAATATCATTGGTGTCTAAGATTCGTTAGGGGTCACTCGCTGGGACATCCTTAAATAATCTGATATCTGTGCTAGAGCTAAACCACCAAAGTGGCTTCACTTTTTTAAAACGAATCTTCACCTGCCCAGCTGATTTAGCTTTCATCTGGGTTTTTGTTGCTGAAAGTAAATAAAGCCTGCTGCAGAAAAGATGAGAATCTGCCCCAGGAAATGTAAGATGCAGAAAAAATTGTGAGAGAAATCTCACAAATTATTTGGCCGGGAACAGAAGTGCCAGTAGAATGGCAGAAGAGAGATTTTGAGTCCAATAAACGCAAGTCTTTGGAGACCACAATAAAATGGGATTCTAGTGACAGTGCATGTCTATGAAAATTCACCGCAGTATCAGGCATCCCAGGTGCCTATTTTATCAGGAATCGTTATGCTGCTCAGCGTTCCAGGAACAGTTCTGGACAATGAAATAGCTTTTGCATTCAAAGAGGTGACATTTAGTCACCAGCCATTTAGCTGCTGGATATAAAGGCCACTGCTTGTGAAAGGGGTTTGTTTGGAAGAGAGTGCATGTATGTGTTATTAACTAGAGACTAAGAGTAAACTTTTAAATTAAATATGCTGTAGCTCAGTCAATATCTTGGCTCAGCATCATTGATGGCAGGGCAATGGGGAGGTTTGAGTTCCTGCTGAACTTATTTAGAGTCAGGAGTGTCACGGAGCCTCCCCAAAGATTTGGTTTGAAATCTTGTGTTTGTAAATACATATCTCAAATGTAAGACTCTAATAAAATGAGAGTGTGCATTTGAATTTGCCTCTGATGAATACACACCACAGAGGAAATAGTCATTTATATAGGATTGTTCAGCTGACGGCTGCATCCTTTGGGAACTGATGTAATTCAGTCATCTCCTCAGCTTTGGGGAGCAAAAAAATAAGAAATAGTAAGTGAAAAGTTAAACTAATCAAACCAAAACAAATCAGTACAAAATAAAAAGCCCTTCCAAAAGGTATTCTGACCCAAACCCCATTTTATAGATTAAGGACTCTCATATTCATGGGAAGAATCTTGCAACTAAAAGGTGGCACTAGCATGCGGTCAGCCATAATGTTATGGGGCTGGGTGCACTGAAAAGCTCTGACAGGCAGGCTCAGGATGCAGCCCTCAGACATGCCTGCTGGAAACACAGCCTTGAATACTGTCACTGTGCCTCAGCTGTGACAAATAGTGGTAGAGCTAGAAAGAGAGAGATACAGAGAGAGAAAGAAATATTTCTTTTTGAAACAGCTTTAAGGTCAATCAGAAAAAAAATGTGATTTAGCATAAAAGCCTATTGGCAAGTCAGACATTATTTGTAAAGATTTGACCAGGAAGCCTATAGAGAAATTCACATGCAATTTAATATTTACTGGAGAAAAAAACATTACAATTTTCCTTTCAGTTTCTTTGCCACTTTCTTTACCTGTTGGGTCCTATTTTGCATCGCAAGTATGAGAAAACAGACTGATGCTGCCACAGGAGCTCCTGAGGATTTAAAACCCAGGGACTGTTCTGACGGAGACACACTGTCTTCCCCTTTCATTTGCAGTTTGGTTAATGAGCCTGTAAATTGAATTAGCTCAGTCTAAGTGCTCAAAATCCAAACTGAAATGAAAAGAAAACAAGATTAGAATAGTGTATGGAGGCTATACTTGTTTTGGTGCCTTTGGTTTCCTGAGGAATGCAATAACACTGAAAAAAAAAGAAAGTAATAACAGCAGCAAAAGAATATGCGGCTGAAGACATATGATTCATTATAATGTGCAAACCAACCTATTAAACAGTGTTCAAATATCAGAGTGCTGGGTATTCAGCTGGCAAGTCAGTGTTTCCTAGCCTAAAGAGATTAAGAGTAGCTAAGGAAGGTGGCATCTTATTTTTCTTTTTTTCCCCAGTGCTACAGGATGTGCATATCCTTTTGGACAATGTTTGGCATCTCATTTTTTTAAATAGCAAATGAGTGGCCCAAGGAAGTGGCTGCAAATTAGAGTCGTGAATGACTGGATTTATGATAACAACAGCGCACTGTAGTGTGGGGGAAAAGCTGGATAGCACTGTGTCATTTTGAGTCATTTTGAAGCAATCAGTGCTAAAAGAAGAAAGCATAATCTGTCCTCCCAAGCTTTTCCTTCTTCTGTAGATCAAAGAGTACCCCTTTTTCTGCTAGCAAACAGAAAAGGCAGGCCTCTCTCCCCTGTTGGTGGTGCCTCTCCAGCCCCCCCTGCACCTGCCTGGGGCTGCTGTGTGCCAGCCTTACCCAGAGACCGGCTCCGAGGGGACCTGTGAGCCCTGCGCTCACGGCCGCATCACCAGCCCAGGCTCCTCCATTGGGACTGACGAAGCTCTGAATTTCTGTCGGTGTAAGGCCAGCGATTTCATCCAGCATCAGCATGGTTTCATCAGATGGTCCAGACAAGCATTTGCTGACATGACGCGCAAATTCGTGAAGTGTTCCATATTTTTTTTGACCAGCCGGGTTAGCTCAGTTGGATAGAACACGGCGCTAATAACGCCAAGTTCACAGGTTCAATCCCTGCTCACTGCAGGGGGGTTGGGCTCGATGATCTCTCAAGGTCCCTTCCAACCCAAAGCATTCTATGATTCTATGGCATTATTTCCCAGCTCATAGTAAGGTTTTGTCTGAATCAGAGTGAGGTGATTCCCAATCCAGTGGCTGAGATCCACAGAGCCTAAATGACTTAATGATTCATCCCTCAGCCATTAAACAGACCAATACCCTAACCCCCTGCCCTCCACCTGGTCTTTCTCTGTTCACCTCTAGACTCGCTTATGGGTTACTGTCATGTGGAAAAGTCAAACTGATCTCATCTCTTCTGTGTCCGTGGATGGCTCTTCTGCCTCCAGGTCTCATAAAGATTTACCTTTGGGAAATCATGGCTATTAAACTCTCCTCAGGAGCACGCAAGACAAAGCTGGTATGTTTCTGTTATCCTGAAGGCTGTATGAAATACCCTTTCCTTTCCATCTAGGATTTAATACATTTGTATACATATAAATATTTCCTTCACCAAAACTGATACCCACCCTATCTTAAATTAAAAATAGCATAGCAATCCAGGCATTGGATGACTTTTCTTACCAGCTAGTGGCCATATAGGAAAACACAGTGTATGCAGATCATCTTCTTTATACAGGAGTCAGTCTGCTGTTACGTACATGAACAGTTGGAAAAAACCCAACTTCACAAGGTGTTGGAGCCTTTCTTTTCTCAGTAATGATCTGAAGACATGGAGAACAAACAACATATAAGGATTTATCAAGTTTTGAATAAAAGAAGCCTACAGAAAGAATACTAGCAGTGACATTAGCTAGTAATAATGGAACTAAATGAAAGTCCTTTATCTTATTTTCATCACTCTTATTCCCACGTGTGAAGTGAGAGCTAAGCTGCATTATTATATGTTATTATGTCTAGGCTATCTACTGTCTACAATCACAACAACAATGTGGTTTTCTAAGGAAAAAAAATGACAGGAAGAAAACTGAATATGATTTTCTCCTGTAAAAGCCAGAGGTGCAAAAAAAATTTCTAAATCCCTAGTAGTCATATTTTTGGCTCAAAAATATGTCAAAAATACAACGTAGTGGAAAGTTTGAGAGGGACATGCAAGATCTGTGCTTCAAGCCCAATACAGGGTTTTGGTAGACATTTGCATGCTCAGCAGCAGAATTCCCATACAGTCTGCAAGTAGTAACTTGTATTCTTTTCCCCACAGAAGAATAAATCTGACCAAAAAAGGGCCACTTACATGTTGCTGGCATTGATTCCCTCAGAGTTAAAGTCCCAAAATAAATACTAGCAATCAAAAAAAAAAAAAAAAAAAAAAAAAAAACAACAACCCAACCCAAAAAAACAATCCAGGTTGGATGTAAACCCACCTGAAAAACATTTTCATGATCTAAGAATAAAATTTTAAAAACATAAGCCTACTCACAGTATTTATAAATCCTTTTCATTTCTTTATAAGTCTCGGTGTAACTCCAGTAAAACTATGTAATTACATCTTTCTTGTCTCCGAGGAACATTTAGATGTGTTTAAATAAGGTCTCACACTAATGAAATGTTGACAGCTCAGCAGTAGGACTCAGCAGCTGTTTCATAGAACATAGCAATGTGAGAAGACCACTACACCCAACTACAAGCTTGAAAACTATCATGAGTCTGAGCATCATTTTTCTTTCCAAGCAAAGAATAAATATCTTTTTAAAGTTCCTGGATTTGAAAAGGTTCCTTTGTCATTGAAACAATGATAAATGCAGTATGGGTACAGGAGAGAATATTCTTCCAAGTGAATCAGAGCTTCCTGTAGCAGGTTCTTCCTCCAAATCTTAGCTGATTTGGTCTTATTTGGAATGTGACATTTTATGGAGAAGGACTCAGATTTTAGGCCAGATTTCAAATAAAGGTGTTATAAACCACACCAAAAAAGATGGAAGCACATTTTCACATTTAGAAAGCCTAACCAGAACTTACAAGAAATGTGTACAAATATTTTGCTCTACCATTAATGTCTTCTAATCTCTAGTGGTTTTTTTTGCAGCACAGCCTTACTTATAGTTTCCAGTATTAACAACAGTAAAACCAATCCAAGACAGGCTCAAGCAGAGCCACTGTGGAATCATCAGACAGAAACCAACTTTTTTGTCATGTGTTTTCATGGTTGCTCCACAGCCTTTACTTGACAGTGACCCTCAGATATGTTCTGTGCTAGACTCTGGCATCCGCACCTCCTTCCCTGGGACTTGCTTGTTGTTCTCATTTGGGAGGCAGCTTGGAGGAGAGGTGCACACTATGTTCTTAATCCTACACTAAGTAGCACATGTCTGGACTGCATATGTGGTCCCACAAACTGGTAGGTTCACAATTCACTGTGATGTTATTTGGGTAGACAGAACTTAATGTCTAGCTTAATATCTAGCCAGTACATTACACAAGGGAACAGTCTGGCTGAGCAATTACCTCTTATGACATGCTTTTTTGTTCTCTGTTGAATTGGAGATTTTTTTTTTCCTGATGCGTCATATCTATAAAATTTTTTTTTCATAACACAGTTCTTTCCTCTACAAATTGCTGCTATAATGGAAATATTTTTCTCTTGCTATTTTTACCTGTGTTCAACTAGAACACAGGAGAAAATATACCAAAGATCTTAATGAGCATCAGCGTATAAATTCAATCCTATTCTAGATTCTAAAACTTGTGGCCACCAAAAGTTTCGGTGGCCAACCACAGGCTAATGCTTCTGGTGAGACAGCTAACAGTTACACACATCCTATGGTGACCACTTACATGACTAGAAAAAACGGAGCTACAAACAATGAATTTTGGGTCTGGTTGTCTAAGAGGAAATAAATGATTATGCCTGTTTTCAGCCATATGACTTGGATCAAAGTTTCAAGCCACTATTCTTACTACTGTAGTCAGTAGGCTAGAAGTATTTGACAGGCTCTCCTGAAGAAGGAGAACTACTCTGTGCTTTGTATAAGTCAGATATTTAACACATTTAAGAGCTGACCTTTTACTTTGTTCAGAGTAAATAAAATAAGTTTTCAGCAGAAGCTGAACTACCTCATAAAGACAGAAGCTCTTCATGAACCACTGCTTTTGCGTTTAGCTCAGCAGCCTGGTTCCTATAGAAATCTACCATGGAATAAGCAGAAATGAAAAGACTATGCTGAAATGGCTGTGAATTTCAGGTTAAGGATAGTCATTGACTACCTTTCCAGATACAATGTAGAGCATTTCTCCCTAAAGAGCTTAGAAGTGGAGGCTTTATGCTACTCCCAGCAAAAAGGGTAGCAGAAAGATCCCATATGTCCTCTTACCTCCTTGTGCACTTGCATGCATGGCCTAGATACCTGTGTTCATTTCCTCATTCATTTAACTCCTTCATTATAGAAATTGAAGAGGGAAGAAGCAACATACCTGATTGTATAAACTGAAGAAGATTCACTAATGTAAACAAAAATTAGACACAGAAACCCTGCCATTCTGTCTAACAATTGTTTAACAGAAGTTAAATGAAATCTACAAATAAAATGAAATGGCAGTGTAAAGCACTTGTCATATGAATAATTAGACATTATAATATCAACAGCATGCTCGGTCTGTTCTCATCTGTAGTATTTCTGTTTAGCAGCTGCTATGCCTGACAAACAACTGCCAGGTGCGAGAGTTCCCTGATGGGTACTGGAACATGGTCTATGTGTCCTCCTGAACTTTACTACAGTTAAAATGCTATTCTGGACCTGCAGGAAAGTAGATAGATGTTTTGCCAGCTTAGCAAATGGGAATATTCCTTCTCTGAGCAAGTGAGAAATGCACTAAATCTGTCTCAGCTAGAAACATGTTTAGCATTCACTGTTCAAATCATCTACTTTTGTAATCTCTAGAGCATAGAGCACGCTATTCACAAACTTCACTTACTTGTAATAGAATAAACAAACTCAACTTTCCACATGTGCTTTTACAAACCAAAATACCTGCTTCCCAACAACAGATGGGAAATATAGGACTCTTGAATATCTGGGTCCCGATAATTGCTCTGCTAATTGTGCATTAACAATTAGTGATTACAGAAGCATGCTTCTGATTGCTACCAGTGTAATAAAGTTAGAGGTGGTTGCAAACAGACTTTGTAGAGTGAAGAAAAGTTAGTATCATAAGGCATGTCACTGTGAATTCATGCCATCTGTGTGATGTCACTGATGACACCAGTGTGAATGGTATAAAATCAGCCTACAGATTTGCTATATATACTTGGTAACGTGCAAATACATAAGGCAAAATGGCCCCACTTACACTATGCATCAAAGCAGAGCGTATAATGCTTTGTCATAGGGTAAACTGCTCTATTAAAATTATCACATGTGCAGAAATGAACAAGGCATTTGTTGATTTCAACCTGATATATTTCTTTTTTTGACATCTGTTTTCTTCCAAAAGTCTCCTTTACATGATTCAGGCTTCATTTTGCTGCTATTTTAATACTACCAATTCTAACAGTTCTTTATACCTTTTATTCACTGATCAATGGGAATGTCATGAGGTACCTTTTTACAGTAGTTTCAGATAGCACACTCTACATGTCTTCAGCAAAATGCAAAAAATCTTTGCTGCTTAATATAGATGGCTAGATACTCTTTCAAGCATTTTGCTACAGTTTAATGTTATTGATTTGTGGTCCTTTCTGGAGGTGAAGCTGGTAGTGCTCCAAACTTACAGAAATGGAGTGCCTAGGACAGATTCTTTACTTGTATAAGCTGCTGAAATTGAAATATATATATATAGGTATATATATATGATGAACTCTGACAGCTAGATCTCACCTACATATTAAAGAAATTGTGTCAGGGTTATAAATGAGACTAGAGTTTCCTTCTATTCTCTTCTGCTCTTTCTTTTTTCCTTCCTGATACAGCTATAAAGGTCTCACAGGGCATAATGTGGTTGTGCTTTAGCTTAGTTCAAAGCTTTCAACGTAAAAGTATTAAAGGGTTTGGCACACCTGGCCTAATTTCAGTCCTTTCAAAGATAAATATTCAGACTAAGCTTATTAGTTAGACTTTCTCTACATTCTCTGTCATGGAAGAAAGATGTGATGAATTGCCCTCTACAGGCACCTTCTTGCATGGAGTGTGGAAGATTCTCAGATGTCTGTCTCAGAGCAGATGTTTGTCTTTCGGGCTGCACTGTACAGCATCTGGCCCCTGGGCTTCATCCAGTACTGTTATCTTGACTCTGTGTCAAGAAGAAGCATCAGAAGTCAACAACTAGCAGAAGCATCATCTTCCTTGTTTCTTTCAACTTAGTGATAAATTTGAACATGATAAAATGTGAGGATTTTACTGGAAACCATATTATTTAGCACAACATCAAGGTTATGGGTTGGTCCAGTTCCTTGTGAGATGAGACAGAGTCAAAGAGGCAATGGATGTAATATCTTCTTTCCAGGTGTTTTTTTACAGAGTGCTTCTCTATTCAGGCGAGATCTCTGCAGTGACAACTTTTTTCTCTGTGTGCTTCAAGTTTATGCTTGCTGGACCCTCTGGCCTCGAATTAATCAATGGCAGAACATTAGGACCAAACTAAGCAGAAACAAAAACTAACAATAGCCAAATGATTCAGGGAGTCATAATTATGGGTAAAAAATATCTCATTACTGCAAAACTCCACCACATTAGCTTTTAGTGGATACTGCTCATTAAATGAAATAACCCTTTGAATGAAAAGAAATTTGTCTAGAGAAGTTAGAAAATGATGAACACAAATGTAACAGCTGGCAGGGTGCAGCATTGAACTGGATAAGTTGAGTTAGTATCAGCATTTACTACAGATTTTATTCTGCAGGAGGGACAGAGATGCTTAGTCAAGTTCCATCCTTTCTGCCTTTGTTGAGAACATGCACCCAGCAGATGGTACAAATATGTGCATTTCAGGTCTTTGAACTCCCAAATGTCTTATGTCGTGAATACAACCAGTTTAGAGTCTGTAATCTGTTTTCTGCTGGCTGCGTGCACTTACCCCAAAAGTCACGTTTGCTCAGAGAAGGTCCGCACCTGGAACATCAAGATGAAATCTTATGCATGTAAACGCTGCTGTCAAGGGGCACTCTCCACTGTGCTTAACTATTTTTCTGCAGAGACAACTGTGCATACACTTTGTCATTTCTTATAACCACACAAAAAAATATTTCCCAGTGAATAATGGAATTGCCATGAAACTAAACAATGAGCTAATTTCCCACTAACAGAGAACAAGATGCTAGCAGTATTTGGAGTGTTTTTAAAATGTGGTACTGATTAATTCTGCATTTATTCAATGCTACATTAACTTTTTCAATAACTCAGCATCAAATCCTTTGCACTACAGACAATACAAGCTTTCCCATTGCCTGCAATAGGACCGTTGTGGTTTAGGCCCTGTTCGCAACCAAGCACCACACAGCCTCTCGCTCACCCTCCCCCCTGGTGGGATGGGGAGAGAATCAGCAGGGCAAAAGTAAGAAAACTCATGGGTTGAGATAAGAACACTTTAATGATTGAAATAAAATAATAATAATAGTAAGAAAAATTGTAATGAAAAAGAGAGCAACAAGAGAGAGAAACAAAACCCAGGGAAAAAAAAAAAAGACAAATGATGCAACCGCTCACCACCAGCCGACCGATACCCAGACAGTTCCCGAGCAGCGATCGCTGCTCCCCGGCCAACTCCCCCCACTTTATATACTGAGCATGACGTCATATGGTATGGAATAGCCCTTTGGCCAGTTTAGATCAGCTATCTTGGCTGTGCCCCCTCCCAGTTTCTTGTGTAGCTGGCAGAGCATGGGAAGCTGCAAAGTCCTTGACTAGCATAAGCAGTACTTAGCAACAACTAAAACATCAGTGTGTTATCAACATTCTTCTCCTACTAAATCCAAAACACAGCACTATGCCAGCTACTAGGAAGAAAATTAACTCTATTCCAGCCAAAACCAGGACAAGGACTAAAATAGTTTCTATGTTAAAGAATATATAGCATCAATTGGAGGAGATAAAAATATTATAAGTGTTGTGCAAAATATTTCTGTTATAGAAGCTCAGATTTCTTAATCTGTGGCAATTCATTGCAAAGCTCTTGCGTTTCATTATTAATTAAAAAAAAGAATATAAACAAAGTTCATTACTGCGGGTTTCTAAGAGGCGATGACTCAGACAATAATGGAAACACTATGATATAGTTAACTTTGGGGTAGGCAGCAGGCTAAGTGATTTCTCCAGGTGTCTTGTAGCCCTGTTTAGATAATTCCATAAAAGATATTTTGAAATACTCATTCAGCTACAGAATGCTCTTAGTTCTAAGTCAGTGTTTAGTAATAATGAACTGTATTTGTTGTCAAAACTCCTGTGGGCAAGTAGCTGTATTACAATCAGTGTGATTCAACCCCTCCCTCCAAAATGAATTTCACAAAGTGTCCTATAGCTGTATTCAATATTAGCACAGACCTTGATACAAGCTGTTTTTCTTCTCTGAAAGATAAGTAGCAACGCATTTTTACTCTTGTAACTTAGTATTTTTACCTAATTTTTTTCTGTGTAAATAATAGTAGTTGATAATACAGTGAATCATCTCATTTTAGAAAGTGTGGCAACCACTAATGCTATGAATGCCACTAATAATTTGTGTTTCCATTTTGTAGATGGAAAATAAGTAATTTCAGAGTTTAGTCATAAGAATTGTGATTTTACTTGGGCTTAAGAGCAGTATTTTTATGCTTCTTGTTCAGAAGAAAGTCACAATAACCACCACCTAATTGCTGAACGATTTGAGCCTGCATTTCCGAAATATTGGCCAGAAAGCCTCCTCAGATGCTTGAAGCTCTGCAGCTGCTCGTGACCACAGGCATTACCATTCTGGGTTGGCTGAGCATCTAGGGACTCATTTCATGTGCACACCTGTTGAGGGGGGTCACAGGCTTCAGGAAGCAATTCAGTATTCATGAGTCTAGAGAGAAAATGAAGCTGTAGAGAGCATGTAGGGAATGTTTACCGGGAAAGCAAGAAGGGGATGGAGTTCTCAATGCTGCTCTAAGGAATGCTTTGCATTTTACTTTAAATGGAGAAAATACAGAAATAGCGCCATTCATGCAAACTCAGAACC
Organism: Pelecanus crispus; assembly: GCF_030463565.1. Lineage (NCBI taxonomy): Eukaryota > Metazoa > Chordata > Aves > Pelecaniformes > Pelecanidae > Pelecanus > Pelecanus crispus. Next base: position 59,650,078 of record NC_134646.1, on the reverse strand, counting down.
AGCTTGGGGGTCTAAGGTGCTACTACATGATATTGAGTAGACATAGCCAGAAACCTCGTGTGGGTTTGTTATTTTTCCATCTAGAGCCAGGTGCCTGACACCACCAGCCTCTACTTGTGATTTATTGGGCATGGGGAATTTGCTTCCCCTGTGGTTGAATCCACCTTACCCTACTTTTCTTTCTTTGATCCTTGTTGCCCCAGTTAATTAGCTTTCTCCTGTTCCTTTGTTCAGATTCCCTTGGCCCAGTCCCTTGAATAATTGACAAAACAGAACAGAGGCTGTGGTTACTGTGTGGTACTAGCTGTGGCTCAATTTTATTTAATAACACTGCTACTCTGTGCAACTAATTGTGACTAATTGCTTCTCCTCTGCTCTGCCAGTCCATGAAAATGCCAACGTCACAAAACACCAAGTAACCTCTGTAAGCTTATATAAAAAGCAAACTTTGGTGAATGATGTATGGCTGGTAGTGGAAGGAAGGGTTTTGATGAAAGAAATGTACCCATCATTGACTCCAGTGCTGAAGTTCATGATTTTCACCACAGATGTAATATACATAAACAGTTTTGGCTCTGCAGATCTTGTAAAAAACTATTCCTTTTTCCCTTTCTCAGCAAACAAAAACTGCGTTGATATAAACTTGTGTAATTTCTGTTATTGTGTTTATCATGTGTGGGTCTGAATTTTTATTTTAATCAATGAATATAATTTCTCCCTTTCTTGCATTCTTCTGTAGTGCTAAAAAGTACACAATGGCTTTTTAATATTGAATGGATGAGATCATTTTACGGGTTTTAGTTTAAAGGTAACCATAGCACAAACACATCCATTATTAACTGCAGAACGTCAGTGTAGCTTCTTGGGAACCCTCTTTAGTTTAATATGAGAACCCCTGTCAACAGAAAACAGCGCTGATATTGTTGTTAAGTGTGACAAACTGGCAAATGCAATGGGCACCACGCTGGAACAATGCAAACTGCTTATATCAATGGAAGAGGTGATGTTTAAAAGTGAGATGAAGGTGGACAGTGAGAGGCTGTTGAGGAAGGTTCGATTCCGCGTTGCGTCCTCACACAGCGGGAGGGTGCTGAAGGAGGTGTATGCCGATGGGGAAGCTGCTGACTCTCTGGACTCCGAGTACGCCAGTAGCTCAGAGACTGACCAAACCAGCCGTCTGAGTGAAGTGGACGGGCAGCAGAATGGACATGTAGGGTCTGAGTGCGACGAAAACAAGAATGAGCAGGATGACTTGCTCTTTTTAGTCAGAGCCACTAAAGAGAGAGGGTTTGGTACAAAGCGAGTCAACATCCTCAGCAAAAATGGCACAGTCAGGGGAGTCAAGCATAAAGTCAGCGCTGGTCAAGCCCTCTTTGACAATTTGGCAAAAGTATTTCAGGTAGGTGATGAGTCCTGCTGGTTGTAAGCCCTGTGTCTGCTCCTTTTAACTCCCCACATTATTCTTTCCCTTTGTCCAAATCTCTCTCATTTATGGTTTCTTGAACTCTGAATTCCATTCTGCCTCATTCCCATTGCTGTCCACTTGCTGTTCTGGCTTACACTTTCTGGTATCCATTGGCTCCGCACTCAAAATTGACTGTGAAATTTTTCTTTCAACATTGACCTAAAGTTTGCTGAACTAGAAATGTGTACGTTCTTCTTCCCATGTATGGACCAGGAAAGAAACATAACAGAGGAATTAACTGGGGCTTTATTGGAGATCTGTACACATCCACTGTACAGGGATGTGTCACGTTTCCACTCCTATTATATTAGTTCTAGTGAGTTTAAGATGTTATCTACTATCCCCTACATGTAAATATGTATACTTGCAAATTCCATTGTGTTTAATCTGCAAGGTAGATCAAATTAGATGCAGGATGGCAGCAATGACAGTTTTCCTATATGAAAATTTCAGAGGAATGAAATCTTAGTCACAGGTCTCTTTTATTAATGTCTGTTTTCCATTTATTTTGTAGAAGGAGCAGAATATCTATATTTGAAACAGTATATGCCACACTGGTGTCTTAGGCAGAGAAATTCAGGCCTCAGAAAAATCAAGATAAAAGTTCTAAAAAATTTAGCTCATATATATAATTTATCTATATATGCTATTCAAGTCTTATAATCATTACTATTCAAACAAAGAGCAACAGCTATGCAACTGAACTCTTTCTAAAGGTTGTTATAAATCAGAATTAGGATGGTCACTTAAATTAATCTGTAATTGGTTTCAATACATTGTTTTAAAGGTATTTATGCACTTTTAAAGTGTGGGGAATTTGATATTAGTAATGTCTGTTGTTGTGCATTGAAATGAAATCTTCTAAAAGTGCTTTCTTACTTTGAAGAAAAGTCATTTCATAATATGTTTAGAAATGGCTATAGATTAACATTGTCTTGCTTCTGAATATGGATTTCTCCTCTATGTTGTACCTAAATTATAACAGTCTTTCTGTCAATACCGATGTTCCTGTGGAAGATGGATATTTCAAAGATGAATTAGCTGTTAATTTTTGTTCTTTACATCACATAGCACTCAAGTAGCTTGCTTTCTTTCAAGCTACTCGCTGAAGAGTTTGTCCTTGAGTTCCCTACTCTGATAAAATTTGTAACAAACTCACTTTTTCTAAGTAAGTATGACTTAGGAAATGTTAACTGGGGCATGTCTGGATTCTTCTCCAACCTTGATTCCAAATACCGTTCCATGTTTCGCTACATGGAATACACCATTTCACCTCGCTAGCCTCATTCCCTCCTAAAAGTTTCCTTCCACTGCATCAGTGGCACCAAGCTAAGCTATCTCCAGTTTTAGGCTGGAAGTTCTTCAGGAAAGGTTCATGGACTGAAATCAATGTACTTAATTGCAATGAAGTTTCTTTTATTCCTAGCAGAATTACAGCTAGGACCATCACTATTTCCATGCTGGAAGAAAGGAAGACTTGAGGAGAGGTATACCCATCTGATAACTTCAGAAAATGATATGTAGCCAAGTCTACCACAGAAGTCCATAATTAAAACCTCTAAAAATAATGAATGGTTTAAAAGGTGATAAGGAACTTGTATTGACAATATTTTACAGCAGAAGAAAGTGGAAAAATTAAATTATCAGGTGAAAACAAGCTAAACAGTTTTTCATACAGCACATAATTAAATTTAAGAACTCTCTGCTACAGGCATTGTAAAGGCCAAAAGAATAGGCAGGTTTTGAAAGCGGATGAGGAGAATACACGGGGAACTGAGCAGCTTCTGTTTAGGCAGGTGTAGATGACTGATTTCCAGAAATACCCGTATATTCTTACCTTAAGCATCTACTGGATCAAAGACATATATTCAATAATACAGAGAACATCATGATTTGAGGTTTCTACACAAACAAGTTCCCATTTCCTCAGAGATAAAGTTTGAAGTCTAGTGAAGAAGAATAATCATTTGCATATCTTTTATGTCATACTGTGAGCCACTTTTCTATGCCACATGGTGAACACAGAAGAGAGCAAAGCACAAAAGTTGGCTTTGAGACTGATTTGGAACTGCTTGATCCCAATGTGAAATATGATCAAAATCTGTCCAATTACAAACAAAGTAATGACCTTTAGGATGAGATTAGAGGATGATTTCTAGTTTTCTGTAACTATGTTCCAGACAATTAATTACACAGTAATACCACTTAGACAACAACAAGTGTTCTTTGTTCAAAGATACGGTAAGATAGAAATATGTCTCTATTAGAAGATATAACTCAAAATCTCTTGATCTGGGTATTTGTGTAAGCTCCCCCCTTGATTATGTGTGGTCATCTGCAGTTACATGTTTCGCTTCTTTTAGGTAAGCAACAACGGATGTATAACAACAGTTAAGATTTATATGAAGTCCCTTATCCCTGAGGGGAGCCCATCTCTGCCCCTCTGACGATTCAGCAGTAGATGACCTTGTTATACATTTGTCAGAGTCTGTGTCAAAGCAGGTATTTTTAATCACAGAGTATGCGCATGAACTCTTGACAGTCCTAAATCCTGAGCGCTGATAAATTCTTGAATGCAAATACTTCTTATTTAGTATTTAATGTATCACTTATTAACTAAGACATGTACGCAAGAAGCCAAATGAGTATGTGTGTGTGTCCTGTGACCTGAAACTAGGGTTTTTTTTAGATTTTCTGCAGTGTCAGCATTCTGATTCTTCAGACTATATCTGCAAACTCCTCTACTATGCTATTACCAAAATCCCCAGATGCTCCCTGTGATAGAGATCCTTTAAAACAAATCACTTTACTCAGATATTCTAGGAATGAGCAGGGATGTATTAACTGGGCTTTGTTAAGTCATGCAGTCAGGACCTTTGATGTTTTCTGTTCAAATACCTGTGCTAAAAGCACTCCTGTGTATTTTAATGTTCCATGGAATATTTGGGGTTTTGAATATTTTTTCCACATGTTCTAACTAGAGCCTTCCTACAGCATTGGTTCAGACAGTTCCTTCCTACAACAGACTCATCTGAAAAAAATCACACCTTCTGGAGTTTTTGGGATTTTGAAAAGAGGGATGTAATATAGGAAGCATTTCTAGATGAAAAGGTGGTTTTGGTTCCTGTTGTTGTATGACACAAGCCTGGCCTGAGAATGTACATCTACTGCCAAGCAGACGTGCATCCCCTGCTACATCTTCCCACATCCATGCTTCGAGCACTTCCATCACCAGCGCAACCAGCGACTTCCCATTTCCACCGTTCCATGAGAAGAGAAACTAGGTCTCCCGCATTAGTCTGTCCAATGACTGTCCGTGTCCCAGATGTGAGCTGCTGCTGCGCTGTGACAGCAAAAAGTCTCCCATCAGGTCGGCCCCGCACAGCTGGTGAAGCTGCTGCAAGCCCAGTGGGAGCAGCCGCGTGCAGCTGGGGCTGGCGCAGCTGTGGGGACGGGGTGGGACACCTCAGCTTCATGGAAGGACATTTTGGGGGCAGAAAGGTGGGGAAGAGACCAGCCCTCCTGATGCTTCAGAGGAGCACGGTTTCCATGACAACCCCTCCAGCCTTTCCCTCCCGGGTGGATGCCACAAGGAGATCGTTGACATAGCAACAACATCCTGGGCGGGGAGGTTGTGAGAGGGCATTGCTGTAGCAACACCTCCCCGGCCCTGGCTTGGCGGGGAAGGTGGGAGGCCAGTCGGTGGTCATCAGTGGAGGGCAGGGATGTCCACCCCACCTCCACAGGCACCTCACCTGGGACTGGCGGGGTGGCCTCCTGCAGGGATAGCAATACAGAGGTCAAACGGTCAGGAACACTTTATTCATGAGAAATGTACACTGCTGAAAAGCCTGAATAACAGAAAGGATCTGGAGCTCCCAGTCTCCCTGTTCGGCCACCTCCTTGGTATAAGTGAAATTATCTCCTGCTGAAACACTAAAACTGATGGTGTCGGCAGCTCCGGAGCTGGGGATGTGACCTGCTAATTGCATCAGAAGCATGAGCCCCTTCTTGCATATCCAAAGTAATTGTGGTCTTGTTTCAGTACATTAGTAGAATTTTTGTTTTCTAATACTTAGAATACTGTTAAAATGCAAATAGGTATGAATATTTCCTATATTTTCCCATAGAAAGTGGTAGAGAAATGTTTTTTGTTTCCTTGAAATAAAGGTAATTCTCTTCATGACCAATTTTTATGACCAGGCCATCCCTGTGATGGCTTCCAGGTGACACAGAGCAAAAATCCTTGGGTTGTCTGGTGTATTACTAGTTAGTGCAACGATCATTTCATGCCAGACTGGGTTTCCATCCCAACATGCAACATAATGGAGCTCAGCCAAAGGTTTTACACAGGTGTCCCCTCATTTCCACTGTTTCAGCACGGGTCCTTTTCTCCATTTCCATACTTACACACTCCACTGGCCTTCTAGCCTCCTCTGAAAGGTCACCTTCTGCTAAATCAGCTACAGATCTCATTCTCAGGCAGGGCCTGCTGACATCTATTATGAAAGGACAGGCCTGGTTAACAAACCTGATTAATGCTGTTGTGAACGTTGCGTCAGAGGGGATATGGGTGAAGAGTCAGACTTAATGTACTTAGTCTTTATGATATTTTCCAGCACAGTGTCTCAGGTAGAGCTAACATTTAATGTTGCAAAATGTAAGTCAATATTCAGCCCGATAAAGAATCTGCTTATTAATGTTTAGAGAGAGAGGTGAGAAAGAGTTAGGAATCAGGTGGAAGTTTGTTAAGAGAAGGAGAGCTTCTGGGGTGGTTAGGTTCACTTTCATCTTTACTTGTAGGTGACCTGGAAAAGTGAATATACAGCAGGACATGCAGAGCTTACAAACCAGTAGGGCTAGCTAATACTATAGAGAAAATAAGAACAACTGTCTTCCAAAGAAGGCAGATGCTGCAAAGCGCTGTTAAGGAAAGTTTTTGGTGCAATAGTACAAGCAAAGGTTTTAGTGTGGGTGGTACATTGTATACCACTCCAGCCCCTGGAGCATATATCACTACAATCCCCAAAACTCTGGGGGGAAGAGAGAGAGAGGTCTACACTTTCACTGGAGAAGTCATGATGTTGTCCTCCTCACTTCTTTGGCAGATGATCTGTGCTGACACACTCCAGCATCATTGGACACTTTGAACTCAAAGACCTCTGCTAGGACTGGACTAAGATTGCGGAAGGTCTCCTGAACTTTCCCTTCATATTCTCATCCATACACGCTGCCCTGTGACTCCCAAATGGGCATAGCCTGCAAAAGGAAAAGACGTGCTGGATTGCTTGTGCCTACTAGTAGCAATGTTAGGGAAACCTGCTGAGAACGTAAAGCCATAGCATTTGCTGTAGTAATGCCACTTATATGGATGGACATACATCCCAGTGAGCTGTAGGTACCCCCTCTGAGGTGTAAAGTTCCAGTGTATGTTCCTGGTGTTAGCAAGTCTGGAAAACTAAATGGTTTTCAGTGACACACTGAAAACCATTTAAGAATAGGAAAAATTGTAATGACACAGAGGATCAAGTGATTATGAAATGTAGGTTTCTGTTTGTTACAGAAAATTCAATGTTAGAAGGACAACTGTATCACCACTGGAACGGGCATAGCGTCCCTTCAGCACTTCCTTTGTACCTTTCTAAGTGCTTTGATCTGTGACCACAGTGCATGGGACAGTGATTCAGCTGATTCAGCTGATTAAGTCACAGTTAAAACAGGTAGTTTCCAGAGCTGGTAGCTGAATAGCCACAGTGATTTAAAAAGGAAGATGTTCAGGTCTGTGAGCTTTTAACTGGAGCCTGGGGTTGGTCAGTACTTAGGATATTGGTATTTACTGTTCTCATGTTCTCGTATAAATCAGCTGTAAAACACTGAGCTCAGACAAGTCTGTTATTAGACTGTTCATGATATTTTAGTGTTTGCTGCTATTGGACTTGAAATACATATTTGACATAGACTTGAAATGATCAGTAAATACACTTTAAACTATCTAAGCCTCTGAAAGTGATACACAAGCTTTGAGTTAAAAAAAAATTAGCTGTCTCATTTTTTAAAAATGTAGGTAAGGGGTGTCTTGATTTTTCAATACACTCAACACTGGGAAGCTTAGCAACAAAACCATGGTTACATTTATCAATTCTTCAAGATTGAATCAATAATTGAAGAAAAAATATTTTTAGACTTTTATGTTGGCAGCCTGATCAGCATGTACTGGACATCTGTCCAACCTTCCAGAGCACCACATGGCCTCAAGATTATCCTTGCTCTGATATGTCTTGATCCTTGTAAAGGATCCATAAATGAGGACACTGTTCTTGAGACACTCAGGTACACTGTATGGGCTAAGCAGAAGCAAGCCCTGGGATAATAAACATTTCTGTTCCGTGTTTACATATTTTTCTGCTTCAGAGGATATAATAAGCAGGTACTTTGACCGCTCCTTGAATCACACCTACATCTGTAGGTGAGTGAAAATTGTTATGACACTGAATTAATATTTCCCCACTGGTTGCAATGTTTTTATTCGTTTAGCATAGGTAATGACTACATACAATTCTCAGACAGCTGAGAACTAACCTTTATGCATTTTGCAGTAGAGGCCAGGCATTAGTGGCACGAGCGGTGCAGTTTTGTATCTGTGCACACCAGCTTTCCCTGAGACAGAGACCAAACTGACACACTTCCTAGCAAGGGTCTGTGAAACACACTGGAGTCTCAAGTATAACCAAACTCTGGTAGATGCAGGGTGGAAGCACCAGTGAGGAAAAGATCGTTTTGCACTTCATTAGCACCTTCTCTCTTCTGTTGATAGAAAACAACTTCTAGCAACTGACTAGTGAATAGACCTGTCTCATGCTTACCCCAGCTAGGGTCTAAGTGCCTGTGGTCCAAGCAGATTGTGCAGCCTGTAGGAAAAAGCAGAGCTGCTGCTCTGGCTGTGAGGGAGAACAGAATTAAATTGTTCCCTCTATGAAGTCTACACCATGTGGCTACTTGCCCAGAGTGATTTATTAATGAGCCTCATCTCCTCGCCTTATCCTTTGCATGACAAAGGGCATAGCAAAGAAGCTATGGTAATACTGCAGTGAATATGTATATACAAAATATGTAGTACTAGAGTGAATCAAGTCTTTAGGCATAGATTCAAAAAACCCATAGGCTTCTGAAGAAGGACTTAGACATCACACTGCAAAACTGTGATTGTCCAAACCTCTCTTTGGTGCCACCTAGTCTTAAAGGCAGCAAAAGCCTTTTATTAATGAAAATTTGACTAATGATCTGCCTTGGCCATGTGCCTCAGCATCTCAGTATCGACAGGACATGACAGTTACCTCCTACTCACGTCCTATGGGAACCATAAAATAGGCGTTCCTTTGCCTGTCTCACCTGCAGGGCTTGATACAGTAGGTGTCCTCTGAGCATGCCTAGTGGATCAGATCCTACACAAACTACATAAACAGATGCTGCTTTGTTATGAATCGTGTCTGCAGGAGGCAGTGGTGGGAGTTGTACTTTGAATTAGGCAGTCACAAGACAGCATGAATAAGTTGCTGGAGTGGAACACAGGCTTGCTGATTCTCAACTTGCCATCCCAAATACTATGCTTCAGCATCATGCTTGACTTCCATTTTTGTTCTCTTGCTCTTAAACATTATAGTGATGGCATTGCTTCAGTATGGAGGTATCCTAGAAAAGCTTGTAACCTGTAACTTGCTTGTTAGGGACAAGAGGTAGATAGGAGACTGAATCCAGGTAGCCAAGATATGAGAGATTGCAGATAGTGGTGTTCTGCCACCTTGTCTCATCCTCTCTCGTTAAATCTAAAAATGCTTGTGCTTTCTTTTTGAAAGAAAGAAACAGTGTACTCTTCTCAGGCAATGAATGTGAATGCCAAATGGAAAAAAAAAATGCCTCCTAGTTGTTCTAAGAGGGATTCCTAAATCATATCAGCCTCAGGAAATTCTCTGAGCTGAAAACAGTCATAAACTGAGAGACTGTTAGGAGGAAATATCATATATGCTTGCCATCCTCTTACTTTTAATTATCTGTCTGGTAGATGACCTGGAATACTAGAAGAATACTGGGTCTGAGCCCATGTACTACTCTGGTACCCATATATAACGTCCCTTTGTGGAACTGCTCAAGAAGGTGTTCAACCTTTGAATTAACATGGAAAATGCTTCATCTTTGTCATGGTTTAGCCCCAGCCAGCAACTAAGCACCACGCAGCCGCTCGCTCACTCCCCCTGCCCCGATGGGATGGGGGAGAGAATCGGAGGAGTAAGAGTGAGAAACACTCCTGGGTTGAGATAAGAACAGTTTAATAATTGAAATACAGTAAAATAGTAATGATAATAATAACAATATAATAATGATAATAATAATAATGATATACAAAGCAAGTGATGCACAATGCAATTGCTCACCACCCGCCGACCAATACCCAGACAGTTCCCGAGCAGCGATCGCTGCTCCCCGGACAACTCCCTCTGGTTTATATACTGAGCATGACATCATATGGTATGGAAAACCCCTTTGGCCAGTTTGGATCAACTGTTCTGGCTGTGCCCCCTCCCAGTTTCTGGTGCACCTGGCAGAGCATGGGAAGCTGAAACGTCCTTGACTAGCATAAGCAGTACTTAGCAACAACTAAACCATCAGTGTGTTATCAACATTCTTCTCCTACTAAATCCAAAACACAGCACTATGCCAGCTACTAGGAAGAAAATTAACTCTATTCCAGCTGAAACCAGGACAATCTTACTTTAAACTGACTTGGAAAAAAGTAATGTTATGTAAACAGCCTATAAAAAATTTTCTTAGGATGCTAGTGCAGAATTTTTTTCTACTTATTCTAACAGTAGAAAATCTTTTTTTTTCTAAATTGGCCTCTTACATCAGAGATGAAAAAGGTGAACTGATTAGTCTTAATCATTAATTAGTAGCAATAAGCTTTCACTTTTTTTCTAGCTGTGGAGCTCAACTCAGTAGCTCAGCAGGACAATTATGAGAAAATATATTTCGAAATATTCTTAAAACTAGGACCATCAAGAAAAGTTGGGGCTATTCCCCTTTCTTTGACATGGTACAGCAGGCTGCCTGCTAGCTCATTTGTTGTGTCCTCTTGCTCCTGAATATCTGCATGCCTTTGACACAGCATACACAAAGTTTGTGGAACACATAAAGCTGAAATAATTTGCCTACAAATATGAACTGTCCTATATGCTTCATTATTAGCATCACTCTTGGCCATTGACCCCCTAATTTTTGTGTACAAATAAATCACTTTGCAACCAAATACTTAACGGTCCTCATTGCATCTGAGTGTCTTAGGTGAAGTATGTTTTAATTGCATTTACAAACATGGAAGCAAATATTTGGCCACGCTGGGCCAATTTGTCACCAGATTGCACAGCTGTGCAGTTGTGCAATTGCAAAAAGATGGTAATAACAAGGATGAAACACAGCTCCTTTATTTAAGAAAAAAAAAGTTCAAAAGAGTGAGGAATTATCTCTACCTCAGTGGTATGATTCTCCATGCATGTACTAATGCTTTTGATTTCATGCCACAGAGGGCATTAACAAAAATGCTTTCTAACAAGTTAATTACATTACAGTTCCATTTAGATTACAGATCTCAGAACCGTTTCAGTTCTGAACTAGGATTTGCAAACACTTACACTAGTATTTGCAGACACAAGCTAGACAAATATAAATGTACACATGCCATACCGGTATTGTGTTACAATGACCCAGGAAAACTGCATTTTAGCAGTTGACCAAAACCATGTTTCAGGAGTCACCTGCTGCCAATTTAATTGGCCTGTAGGTGTCATTGAGGACTATTCCCTTCCCTAAGAGAGAAGAAAAGAAGTCATGCTTTATTTGCAGAAAACGCTTGCTAGACTGCTGTGGTCTGTCAGAAGCCTGCTCTGACATTTGTCTACTAGTGTTGACAGTTTATTACACACTACACCAACACAAGGTACGTGATTAACAACTTGAAAGAAAGAAATGGTCAAAGAGATACTGCTTTTTTTGGCTGGAGCTTTAACCTGTGGCTGCAATGTTCAGCAGCATCATACGTTTGTGGCTTAAGTGCAATAAAATATGCTTCAGAATGGAATTTGCAGCCAGAGAGAAAAGGGTATGACTTTCATGCATGAAAACCTTCCTCATTGCTGCAACACCCAGTACGAGGTAGAACAAAGCATGAAACTCAAATGTCTCTGATTTCTTCCAAAACTTGTGAGATAAATAGTAATTAGGACAGCATCCCCAGCCTGTTGATTCTGAAAAGGAGTTGGAAAAATATAGCTTCCCATTCAAGCAGGCTATCTTGTGGTTTTGCTTGACACAGTAGTTATGCTGTGGAGTGGTTGCCACAGCACAACTCTTTACAGCCTTCGTCATACAAAGCAACAGAAATAGTCACAGGTGAGCAGCTGGAGTCAGTGAGGTAGAGACTCATTTCACACATGGCAAGAAAGAAGACAGAAAACCCATCATTCATTGCTAGTATGAATTGTGGAAACCACTTTAACAACTTTAGTGCAATTTTGCTTTGGAACTATATCTAGAGACACTATCCATCAATGATGTCAGTGGAGTGTGTCTTCTATACCACAGAAATACCCCATGCAGACTCATTCTTTCTCCACTCCCAAGAAATATGAGAAAACTTACTGGCCAATATTTGCACAAGTTTATAACAACATGCAATGTTATATCCTGCATTGACAAATCAGTGAATGCTGGTGCAAAGGCAAATAATTTTTTCTTTACTCCTGGTAGCCTTGTTTGGAACACTGCTGATGGCTAATTATCTGACAAGTTTAACAATAGTAAGAATTGACAGCAGTCATACACTATTACTGAAGAAAAATCTATTTCCCCATGCAACTTCTGTGAGACAGAAAGCAGTCAGTTTCTAAACCTGTGAAGCTACAGCTTTTTAAAGAAAATGTAGTATTTTCCTGCCCAACTGCTCATGTCCTGCTCTTGGTTTACTATATCCAAATGCAAAGGACTCTCCCTCTCAGCCCCACAGGCAACTGTGAAGCATTTAATTGCTGTTCAAGTGGAGAACATCATAAGAGGCAGACTGATAGATGCAGTGAAAAATGAGAGCTTTAAGCATTATTGCTGGAGTTCTTAATCTACATCTTGAGAACTTCCCTTGCCAGGTGTTGGCTGATGCTTTCAATCAGATTGCCAAACATGCAGTGGATAAGTCCAGTTGTTCTTCCAAATCCAAAAATATAACCACCTACTCAGTCCCTTCAAGTCCAAACTTAAGCTGTCATGAAGATTTAAAAGAGACAGCAGTTTCTAAATGACTTGTTCAGGAAATAGATTCTGTTCATTCAAATCTGTCTGCAAAATTTTGCCATGGCAGCTGTTGTTTTTGTATTTGCTGGGTGGTCAGGCATTTTGCAAACCTATCTGTTTGGTGTATGATGTTCTTGTGGATCCTCATGTGAAACACCGTGGGGTGGAAGGGTACTTTTACAGGTCAATATTTGCAGCTGGATACAGTGACCAATACTATCTTTTTTTCTGCTGCCATTGACTGGAGCAGCCTTGAACTATTCAGCTCCTTCAACAAGGTAGTTTTATCATCAGCTGCTCTAGCAGTTCTCTTCTGAAGTCACAATGGATAAGGGCAAGGGTTGTCAAAAAAGGAGAGGTGTCTAGTGAACTTTCTGACCTGTCTCAATCCTCATTTTGGCAGAAGGTTATGCAGCTGGCAGAAATGTAATCAGTATGGGGTTTCAGCAATGTTTGAAGACATGATATGATATCAGAATAAATGTTGTTATTGATTTTTCTTGTGCAGGGGATTAAATGATACCTACGCAAAGGAGCCACTGAAATGTTGCTCCAAAAGAAAAGCAGATAGCCAATTTAATCATCTCAGCATCTGCATTTGTAGTCATATTCCTTGACCAGAACACATTTACCTCTATGACATGATATAGATTCTAGCCCTATTATAAGAACATTATTGTATGAAAAGTATGATTGTAAGAATAACAATTTCTGTTTTATTTTAAAAATATACATCTCTGGGCCAAATCCTGAATCACACTTACTCCAACCGCAGATGTGATAAACACAGAATAACTAACTTGGCAGCTATTTTGACTAACAGGTTTAGGAGCTGGTATAAAACATGCAACCTGCTACATTCTGATTTTCAGACATTTTATCTATTTGGTTAAAAAAAGCCCCAAAAAAGCTTACACCTTAGATTTTTTTCAGCAACAAGGTCTGTAATTCTCCTCCAGGGAGATGTATTCTATTTTGCTCACACAGAAATGATGGGTGAGTCATCTGTTCCCTTTTGTATGTCAAGGCAACTTCAACTTGCCAGATGTCTGATACAGCAGTCACTGTATACAGTGAAATACGACACAGCAGAGGGGAAATAGTCCAGGCAGTTCCTAGAGTGTGTGGAAGATAACTTCCTAACACAGCTGGTGACTGAGCCAACTAGGGAAAGCACCCGACTGGACCTGTTGTTTGCGAAGAGAGAAGGACTTGTGGATGATGTGATGGTTGGAGGCCATCTTGGGCATAGTGGTTGTGAAATGATAGAGTCAGCCAGCTGAATATGAGCCGGCAGTGTGCCCAGGTGGCCCATGTGGCCAATAGCACCCTGGCTTGTATCAGAAATAGTGTGGCCAGCAGGACTAGGGAAGTAATTGTCCGCCTATTCTTGGCACTGGTGAGGCTACACCTCAAATACCGAGTTCAGTTTTGGGCCCTTGTCTCGGTTTAACCCCAGCTGGCAACTGAGGACCATACAGCCGCTCGTTCACTCCCCCTGGTGGGATGGGGGAGAGAATCGGAAGAATAAAAGTGAAAAAACCTTATGGGTTGAGATAAAAACAGTTTAATAATTGAAATAAAATAAAATAATATTAGTAATAATAATAATAATAAAAAAACATACAAAGCAAGTGATGCATGATGCAATTGCTCACCACCCACTGACTGATGTCCAGCCAGTCCCTGAGCAGCAGTACCCTGGCCAGGTTTTCCCTAGTTTATATACTGAGCATGACGTCATACGGTATGGAATATCCCTTTGGCCAGTTTGGGTCAGCTGTCCTGGCTGTGCCCCCTCCCAGCTTCTTGTGCATCTCCAACCTCCTCAGTCAACAGAGCATGAGAATCTGAAAAGTCCTTGACTTAGTGTAAGCACTACTTAGTACCAACTAAACCATCAGTGTGTTATCAACATTATTCTCATACTAAATCCAAAATACAGCACTATACCAGCTACTAGGAAGAAAATTAACTCTACCCCAGCTGAAACCAGGACAGGCCCTCACCACAAGAAAGAATTGCAATGCTGGAGCATGTCCAAAGAAGGGCAACGAAGCTGGTGAAGGGTCTAGAGCACAAGTCCTATGTTGAGTGGCTGAGGGATCTGGGGTTGTTTAGCCTGGAGAAAAGGAGGCAGGGGAGACATTATCACTCTCTACAACTACCTAAAAGGAGGTTGTAGTGAGGTGGGTGTCGGTCTCTTCTCCCAAGTAACAAGTGATAAGACAAGAGAAAATGGCCTCAACTTGCGCCAAGGGAAGTTTAGATTGGATATTAGGAAAAAATTCTTCACTGGAAGAGTTGTCAAGCATTGGAACAGGCTGCCCAGGGAAGTGGTTGAGTCACCATCCCTGAAGGTACTTAAAAGATGTGTAGATGTGGTGCTTAGGGACATGGTTTAGTGGTGGACTTGGCAGTGTTAGGTTAACAGTTGGACTTGATGATCTGAAAGGTCTTTTCCAACCTAAATGATTCAAAGATTCTATGATTCTAAGGCTAGCAGACACAGTATAGGCTATTCTAGGGCAGAGCTTGTTTATGTATGCTGTCTAGGAGTCTATGTCTTCATAAAAATCTCAAGCTCTCTGCCTTTGGTTTTGGAATCTATCACAGAAGAAAAGGAATGAAGCACCGTATATGTGCAATGCAGATGGACCTTTAATTTAAAGAAATGGAGATTGAGTGTATAACTAGTAATTAACTACTCAGGGTTTGAAGATGAAGATACCAAAGTTCTATGTATTATTAAGTAATGAAGTAGCTGAGAGTGTAGTTCCAATTAGGTTAACTAATATAGCAGGGAAACAAGGTCCTTCATCACTCAGTGCTAGTACAGAACAAAGAAGTGCTATAACTTCATGAGATTCCTTTTCATCACTTCCGTGTATTGAGTGATATTGAGATACTGTCTCACTGAGGAGTAAGGACTGCATCAGCACTTCATGAGCACTTTGTTGCACTAAGCATAGCTCAACTTTGCCCTTTGCCTCATTCAAAGACTGGTGCAAAATTCATTACTGGTTGCAGAGTGCTTTGTGACCCTATGCAAGAGAAGGCCCTTCCTGTGTCCACCTGAAAAATGGTTGGAGTTTTCCTTAACTGTGCAGTACAAATGACAAATTCAACTTTGTACAGAATAGCCTGTTTTTATCTCAGCCCAGATGAGTAACATTTTCAGGTAGAATTTAAATTGTATAGAGCAGCAGGAAAGAAAAAAGTACATAATTTGCCAGATGTTTGGAAATGAAAACTAAGCATACTGGGAGGGTGATGGTTTCCCAGTTTTGTTCAACACTTCTTGGGAGTTTCAGGATCTTAGTGCATCTCATTCCAGCTTCCATTTGCAGCAATACAGATAATATAACTTTTGACAGAAAGGCTATTATCTGCCAAACTTGAAAACTCCAGGGTGTATCCCAAATCAAAGCCAGACTTCAGTTCACTCTTCCTTCTGATTTTATTGCTTAGGAAGGTAAATTATGAAGAATGGATTATAATTT
Organism: Pelecanus crispus; assembly: GCF_030463565.1. Taxonomy (NCBI): domain Eukaryota; kingdom Metazoa; phylum Chordata; class Aves; order Pelecaniformes; family Pelecanidae; genus Pelecanus; species Pelecanus crispus. The sequence continues at coordinate 59,633,776 of NC_134646.1, read as the reverse complement.
TGAATTTTCTCTGCTACTGATTGCAATTCAGAGTGACACCTTATTTCATTTATACTATTAACTTCTTTAGTTGCTTTCTGAGTGAGCAGAAGTAGTTCTGTTGTGTAAGACAGACTGACCGTAGGGTGTAATTAATCCATGATGAAAGGCTGAAACACCTGCCAATAAAAATGCAGTAAATTTTCAACTGAACAAAGTCTAAATGATAAGAGCTTTCCTGAACACTAGTTTTTACTTGGTGATTGTCTTTAACACCAGGAAAATCACCAGCTTTAGCAGTGGTGCAAATAAGAAAGAAGTTATGGACTATTGTGCTGTTTCCTATGATATTCTGGTATATTGAAGATAAGTCTTAGGAAGACACATCCATTCACCACACAAAGCATGGCCTGGCAAAGAAGGAAGAGCCATGTAATATCACGAGCAGGATCTCACCAGCTAACCGTTTTATTCTCCACTCAGAAATATGATGAATCACATTTGTAAAAAGCTCAACAAACCAGAATTCATTTTCTTAGACCACTAATGCCTTTTAATTAACCAAACTGTAATTGACATTTGGGAACTATAAAGGGGATCACTGCATGAGTAAACTGCACCTGGCTATGTTTAAATGTAAAATGACTGAGTCAGAGATCCATGCATGCATGAATGTATGTATTATTGTTATGTTATTATTGGCATCTATCAGTCTCTCTAGTGGTCTAAGGATACACAGGGAATATTTTAGAAAGGATGAGTAAGGGACTGGTGAAAGACAGGAGAAAAGAGAAAGAGGGAAGGGGTAGCAACCTTTTGTTTTTTTAAACTTCATCTGCCTGCCAGAGAACAGTAAACAGGGTTTTCCAAAGCTGCTGCCAAGTTAAAAAGAAATGGGCCAGTGTAGACATAACAATTTTCATGACAGCCATTTGCTGCTGATCAACACGACTCTCTCTTCAGTATGAAATATTCTATTGAGTGAAGCAGCAGTGATCATGGACAGATGGGACTGGCGTACTCAAACCAGGACTCACTCAGAGCCATGCTGTTTGCTAACTTTTCCACATGATCTGAGATATCAAACAGCTTCATCTTTATCTGCCAGCCCTCAGCAAGTCCTGCTCTAGTTCACTTCTGGCTAAAGCCGTCCTTACTTACAGAATATTCTCAAATAGGACACTAGCTGCCCAATGATCCTTCCCAGACAGGCAACTAAAGATTCAAACATCTTGAACAGTGTGATAAATAAAAAGCGAAAGAAAAAGCTGCTTATGACAAGAGAAAATAGGATTTGGGCCCGACAACTAAGGGTGCTGTTTAAGACAAATGTATTGTGTTTTGGTTTTTCTTTTTTTTAATAATTCAGGGTGGCATCATGGAAAATGGCACATAAGTAAATAGTAGAATTATCACCGAAGTCTGAGTAAATAGCAGGACAAAACACTCCCGCTCAAGACAATAAAACATACTTGAAAAATCCTACTCATATTATTAAAAAGCAAGCCCCAAAGTATCTTAAAATGTGAACTGACAGTAAAAAAAATAGCTATGCAAGAAAAATAACTAGTAATTTATTCAAGTATTTCATACATACTGCCAAAGGCAAGTCTAGATATGTTTAAAAGTCCTTTTTGGCCAAGTGACCAAACACTTAAGCGCTAGTCAGAACTCTTTCAAGTTGACCTACACGCTCTTTTCTTTTATTTCCAGCCCTTCTTCTTATTTTGACTAGAACCAGAAAACAGAAAGGCCCAGAAAAAATCAGTGAAAAAACTGAACAATGTTATTTAAACTTGAGAAAAAGTTCCATTTTATTGAAGTCTAATTCTCATTTTACTCAGTCTGTTTCTCCCTGTTGCTAGTGATAAAGAGATAGAGGTGAAATAAACACTGAGCAAATGTTGAATAATAATTATTTTCCATACTCCTACATATAACTTTTATCACCAAATAGTAACTCATAACTGTTAAGCAAGGAAATTAGATGGTGTAATCTAGGACAAATCTTCTAAGAACAGAGGCTTATTCTCAGATTTCCAGGGCTTGCACATTGTTTAGATTTATCTAGTTAATATTAACATTCTTTTCATGACCCATCTGTGATCCATTCTTTCAGTTCTCTGGTCTTCCACACTATTTACAGACATAGCTTTAGGCAGGCAGATGCTATGCAGTTCAAGCCATAAATTTTTAATTTACTGATGGCAGCATTTCTTTAGGTGACATGCAGTAGACTTTTTTTTTTTCCTCTCTTACATTAATTGGTTTCTGTTTGCAAGGCACTTTGAAGTAGTAACTATGACCTTCCAATTTGCCAGTTCTCTAATTTCATGTTGTCTGTTAGTAGGCACAGAAAATTGGTAGGAATGATAAATTGTCAATCTACCATTTTTATTTTCACATTTTGTTTGACTTCCCAATTTTCCAGATGTTTTAAAATGCCTATATCTTTCTGATGTCAAAGGCATATTGCATAAACTATTATGCTTCTGTTCTGTGAGCAGAGGCTTCAGAAAACTGTCTCCAGGTAAACAACTGCAAATAACCAAAGTAGAAATTCAACTCTTTCCCTTTTCCAAGAGCTAGAAGAACTAGTGGAAACCAAGATCTTGGCAAATGAGATCGGCTGGGTTGTAGATACTGAGATAAAGTAATTAGTTTGCAGAAAATCTCTAGTGTTAGTTATGCAAGGTCTGTGACTGTGAATATATGGGATAGGCTGGAGAGGAATAAAATAGGAACACTGACGTTGTAGAGGGAATTCAGGAGGTAAATCAAATATTTGTGGAGAAAAACTGAGTTTATCCATCAGATGCTGGAGAAAGTTTCCTGCTATCTGGATTCACAGAGACATCTTGGAGGGAAATGGAAGATCTGTGATTGTCAGTGTTTGGAATGTTGTTTGGGAGCCTGAAAAGCTGGTGTGATGGCTGTGGAGATGCTCTGCAATGATTTTAAGTACCCTGTATTTTCGGTGTTTGTTAAGATGACTAGGTAAATGTGTTCACTTGGAGTCACAGAATTCCTCAACAAACCTACCAGAGAGGGAAGCGATGCTTTGAATTCTTCACATTTCAGGCATAAACTGCAACCAATACAAAGCTTTGAAGGTTTTGGCTCAGTCTTTTCTTGGCTTAGCTCATGGCACTAGTTTGCACAAGAAAGGTAGACTTCATCTGAAATGGTGGCATTATACATGCTCCATGGAAATGCATGACGATGATCTTCATGTGAAAGGATAAGACATGTGCAAGACTTACAGCGAGTAAGACATGTCCAGAAACCTGGAAACTGTGTTCACCATGAATGCTCCTAGGTTTGATTTGCGGAGGTCTATTTGCTTAGTGGTGTGAGTCCTCTGGTGGGCTTCTGCCCCATTTTGGCTGATTCATTATACGCTCAGCCCTACTGAAACGTGATTAGGAGGCAACGGCTACTTCTGAGCTGGCACCATGGAAATCTCTCATTCCCAGCCATTCTTGCAGCCTGCCTGCAGCACAGGCTTGTAATTTTGACCTTACGTAAATCTTCTGAAAAGATAAAGGCTGCACTTAAATCAGTCCCTCAGTAGGTGCCAGAAATGTCAAGTGTAGCACTGAAGTACTCTGTCTTGAGAGAATAAAGCAGAAAGCGAGAGGCAGGAGAAAAAAGGCTTCCACATGCTGGCAGTGTTGGAGGAAGGACAAACCTCTCCTGGATGTCTGGGGAAAACTGGGTGTTAAAGTCCTGAGAGATGGCTTTGACCTGGAAGAGAGATGAAGAGCAATCAGGATTACTGGAGGGGAAGGGAAGCTTAGTCAGCAATCTGGTCAGTTCTCTGAAGTAAAGAGAAAGAAAAAGGACTAGGGAAACATGAGTTTTCAACTATAGCTTGACAGAAGGTCTTGCAAAGTCAGATGAATGGGAGGACATAGGTTGTTTTTTACACTGTCCTGCAACAACACCTGTTGGTGACTAAAATTAAGAATAATCCTTTTGTTCATTCTTTTGATTACAACTTAAAAATACCTGTATTTTAACCACATCTACAGTGAATTTTCTTCCTAACTTTGTTTTAGCCAGAAGAGCAAACTTTAGCATAATTTTCCACCAGAACTTGAGTCCTGACCACAAGGGAATTTGAAGTTTTGCAAAATTTTTGCAGTTTTTACCATTTAATTTTCCTGAATTTACCTCCTCATCTGCATCCGACCAGCACAGCCTACTTCTTAAGAAGTGGTATTAAAATTTAATAAGCATTTCTAATTAACATTTGTTTTATGCAGACAAAGACCCAAGAAGCAAATTAGAGAGCTTATGTCTCCTGTAACACTCTAACACAATTTTGCAGAAGTATACATTTCAATTTCCTGATCTAGCAATTACATCAAACAAAGAGAAATTGTTTATATTGCTACCCAGATTGTTCAGCTGAAAGCCATTTATCAAACATAGCAGATAATCAAACATTAGTAAAACTAGCTTATAACTCTCCTACTAACACTGCACCCGTAGAAAAGAATTGTTTCCCTGGTTGGATGCCAGGTTACAGCACACTACAATCAGTCTTTCAACACAGAGTAGGCACAGAGGGGAAATAAGGAATAACCCATTGCCAAAGAAAAATCACTGTTAGGACAGGTGCTGGCTGAAGTTTACATGATGTATAGGTCAAGGTAGGTATTAAGCATGTTCACGTTAAGTATACTGGAAAACAGCTACGAAAAGTGAAAACTATTTATCAGAAACAGCAGTGTTTCCCCACTGAAAAACTGAGTTTGTTTTGCTGGAAGATAAAAAGTCTTATAGGTTAGTGTTGTTCATTGTCTCAGAAGAGCCATTTTGCAAATACTGTGTTTATAAGTAAAGTAATCCCAGCCCCTTTCCTCTTGTATAGGAAGTCTTGTTACTCTGAAATGTATTGATAAGGGAAGAGGAGGGTAATAGATGAACAGGCTGTTTGATGAGCAGCATCAGAACAATTTTTAACTGTCGTTACTCTCCCCTTTCCTGATCAGTTCATTTCAGAGCTGACATTGCAGTTGTGGAACTAACAGATGAAAGAATGAGACTGGATTGTGCCCAGGCCCTGCCACTGAAGGCTGAGAAGCAATCAAGCTCTCAGTGAAGATGAAGATCAATATCAGAACAAGCAAGTGTACTTTCCATGTGGTTTGAGGCCACTTTGTTCACCCAACAAGCAAACACTGTATTTGGTAAAATGCACACACTGAGAAACTGTCATGGAACTTTATCCAGGTGAATCTTCACTGATGTGTGCTCAAGAAATTGTCGTCCAAGAGCTAGAAAATCACTCTATGAAATTTGCTTCCAGTCAACCTTCATAGTGACAAATATTTTCCCTTTACATAGTGTATTCTAGGAAATATTGCGGTTTCATTCAATTATATAGCAAATGCCCTGTGAATGGCAGAGCACTCTCGCCATCACATTTACTGTAACAGGGCTGAATCTTGGATTTTGGCTGGCAAAAAACTCAAAATGTATCTGTATCATTAGTCAAACTTGTTGATATAAAATAATCATCCTAGAATGATGCTTTCTGTGGCTTATAATGATTGATGTACTTGAAGAAACTAAAACAATGGGACAACACCCAAATCCTGATTTTAAGTTTCCTACTTAATCCAGGAAACATTTGGCTCCAGAGACATATTTTGTAGGTGAGATCATAATAAGGCTGAAGGATAGTATATCAGGTTTCAACTATTTTGGTGTAAGACCCCACAGCACACTTTGCAAATGAAGGGGAAAGTTATCAAGTGGCTTTCTGAAACTTGGTTAAGATAAGGTTCCTGGCTGCTGCCTTAAAATTGCACTGGGGGTTTCCTGCTGTAAATGGCAAAGAACTGAATCTGTCTGCCCTAAAAAATAATTGCATATTATTTTTGCATGGTGATTGTGCTCATTGATGAAAATTTTCTGAAATCAGTTTCTCTGGCTAGTGCTGTTAAGAAAATTGCACTGTCCTGAATTATGTGTCAGATTTTTCTGATATGGATGGAGTCATAAAGATTTTCTTTGTGCTGGTAGTGGAAGTTTCAAAGTTATTTGCAGTCCAAAGTCTTTATATCTGTAAAAAGATTACCCATAAGACCATTTGTCTGGCTCTAATATTTTATTGCTATTTGCCTTGTGCTTCCTAACATTGTATTTTTCTTGGTGTTTTCATAAGGCTGATGAGAGGGGAGGAGGATGCTAGCAAACTGAATCACAGAGATCTCCGCAACAATGAAGGATTTTTAAATAATGGAAAACAATGAAGTAAAGTCAGTTAAGTAAGAGATATCCGCAGTTTGGTTCTTACGACCACTACTAGATTATCTGAGATTTTAAAAAAGTTAAAACTGCATTTTAAAGATAATGTAACAGTGTTTTGTCAATTAACTCTGTAATTATATTTCACCTATAAGCAACATTTTAGGCAGTTACATTAATAGATATATAAACAGTATTTGATAGGGAGTGTATCATTTAAAGGTTTTTCACAACACACCACGATTATGTTTGAAGACTTTGCATGGAAATGGAAAAAGAAAAATCGCATTTTGGCAATTTCTTGATATCTGTTGTTTCCAGAACAATATTTTGGCCATTATTACAACTTGCTGTAATAATTTCTTCTATTACTCTCCTTCAATAGATGCAACTGACTGCTCCAAAAAAAGGGGTATGAGAGATAATACTTTGCTGAGATGTGGTTTGATCCTCTAAATGCTTACATTTTATCAGCTATAAAATACATTACTGTGCTGACTGTGCAGCATAAGATACTTCAGGGATCAAAAGTACCCTACCATTTCTTTTAAGTCACTATATTTCTTTTGGAAAGAAAAAGAATGATGAGATTACTAATTTGATGAGGACTTGAAGGTATAGAAGACAGAAGCACTTAACTAGTGTAAACAACTCAGCTATTACCTGTCTTAATTTACGTCTGGCATATGGGCCAGACTACCTAAAAGTAGCTTCAGTGATGTTACAGGACAGTCTAGGTACAAATTCTCTGGCTTCAGGTCTCTTCTGCTGAATACAGGAATAGTTCAAAGAACCGCACGATGTGAGAGGAGATTGCTGGACACTCCTTTTCCAAACAACTTCTACAGCCTCATGTAAACTGCTGAGGACAAAACTATTTTCAGTAGCTCTTGCTTCTTCCCCTCCAGTCTTTGTGGGCAGTGTCCTTGTGCAACGAAAAAATGCTTCTCCTTTCTTGCAAACCTATGTAACTTTGCCAAGGGCTTCCCAGAGACTCTCTCTCTTTTTCTCTGGGAAGAATTTATAGGAGATTTTGAATTGGTAAGTATGAAAAGAGAGAAATAAGGAGCGGGCAAGCAAAAAAGAGAAACAAGCATTACATCACAAATGTTATTTCTTCCTGGGAGAATTGCAGACGAGGTTAGGATTGCTCACAGGATTATCTTTTCCTTCTGATTTTCAAAGGTTTCATTTATTCCTATCATATGCAGAATGGCATAAATAAACTAATAAGAAAATACTGAAAGACCTTCCAATGCTTGATAAATAAAATCCAATTGGGCATGGACAGATATGGATCTTCTTTCGACTAATTTGAACACTGTAATAAATGTCACCCTGGCTGACTTCCATAGCATTGCTGTGCCTTGTTGAACAGGAGCGACTTTTTTTTCCCCAGAGTCAGTGCCACACCTGTAGCAGGCACTTTGACTTTAGAAAATCTACACAAGCAGAGGCATCAGTGTCTAGCAGAGACCATGAACCCTAGGGAGATAACCTGTTCTCTTAGCTGAGCTCGGGTCACTGGAGAGCAGGCTGTAGCCTGGTTGTGTGGGTGTGTGCTGGATGAATAAGGACATTGGGAGGTGAGCCCAGTTGTAGTCTTTGTACCTTCTGACCCTGCCGATAGCTGAAGCATTAGAAAGAGCAGGGAGAGGCAGGGTCATGCCCTGCACTCCTTTGCTCTGGTATTGTAAGTATTTCTTCTGCTTTGAAATGAAAACACTTTGGCATCCCCTGAACAGTGGTCTGTGCCGGAAGATGTGTGGGAAAGCCTGCAGTGGCAGAAAAAAAAGGTATGATGTTATATTGTATTATCTGAGGAACAGAAAGGGTCACAACACGCATATACATGGCGTTAGAAGATGGAAAGCCCTCCTTTTGGCTTTTTTAGTATTTAGTCAAGTGATTTTAGGATGAAAGGAATAGTGTAAATACCACATGCAATATTATTATTATTTTTCTCATTTTTACTCACATCCCCAAAATTGATATACAGCCTGAAAAACACAAATGAATTACAGACATATATAAATATACTATACCGATGTCTTAGGTATAATATCTATTTTATGTTGAAGTTGTTGAACAATTTTGAGGATGCCAACCTTAACGAGGTAAAACTGTGTTATTTTACAATCAACAGGATGTGGTGGGTGTGTAGATAAGAGAGATGACAGTCACCCAGCAGTTAGAAGATCAAAGAATTCAGGTTCTTGCTGAATCACAACCCTTCTCTATAACTGTGACCAGCTCCTCAGAGATGAAACTGAAATAGGAAAAAATGAGATGTTTCATGCTTGTGTTGGGACACTCAATCAGGCAGAAGAGCCTGCATTCCTATACAGCTTTTGGAAATGAATGTATTCCTAGGGCTGCTGTTTGTGAGGGAGGCAAGTGCCAGAATACAAGGAGGCAAAAGGCACACAAGTATTTGTGCTATTTTAAAAGCTGAGCGAAACAGTGACCTGACCACTTTCTTGGGGAAAGTAAAACTAGTATCTATATTTGGAGTGTCCCAGACTCTCTGGCTACCTTGTTTAGGAGTGCAGCTCTTGATACCCTCACTTGTAAATTGATATATTGATAGACCTTCCCAGCTTGCTGATGGTTATGAGGATGATAACTGGTGATACCATTTAACTGTCCGAACGACACAAGGTCATAGACTCCAAGTCCTACAGTTCTGGTTCCTGTAATTACCAAAACTGGATAAGAACAAATGCAGTGTTTTCAAAGTGATGTATTTAAGAGAAGGTCAGTACATGCTTTGACTTGAGTATATGACTTGCACTATTGCAGAAATTTCATCTTTATTCTACTGAGCTCTACTAAAATGCACAGTTTTTTGAATATAATAAAGTTCAAGTTCTGAATTGTCCCAAATAGTGATATACTGCCATGTCCTTGAAGACAATGGAAACAGGACTACAGCCTTAACGTAATAAAGCACTTAAGAGAGTACTTAAATTTAAATTTAAGTGCGCACTGTGCTTTGCTGGGTAAGAGCCCATGGAGGTTTGGAACTGCAGTGAAGTGGAAGGGAATGTGATCTCATACAGAGAGTGCACACCGTGGCTGGGAACTGCTTGCAATTCCTCCTGTATGTGTAGAAAGACCTTACCATTCCAAAGAAAAACATTTTACTTTGGTCGATGAGGTCTGTTTGTTGGAAGAGGTCTTCTGTCCAGCGAACAAATTCTTCCTGAAAAATGCTATTAAACTTTTAATTTGAACCAGGCAACCAACAATGACAGACAGAAGGGACTGGTTCACAACTCCATTACCATTGTACTATGTTGTTGTGATGGCAAATATTGTAGTTTCCACTAGAACACAGACCTTCAATCTCCAGCCTTCTCATTCAAAGAATGTCGAACATTTTCATCTAAATAGTGACATGATGAAAAGTATACTTTTCATTAAATGCTATACATTTTGGAAAACATGTATGTTGTGATGAAGTGTCTTGTAGAAAAATATTGAAACATTTTGATGATAGATTTTATTTTAAAATAATCTTTCAGAAAGTATCCGTTACTTTTCGTATACATTTTGAAAGCCTTTTAAAATTTGAAAGCTAGTAAAAGCTTTTCAATCTTGCAGAAATGAAATGTTTAAATTGATTTTTTTTTTCCTGCAGAAATTCTTCAACAAGAAAGTCATAGCTGTTTTCTTCTTTTTCTGAGTGGAAAATAAAAACAAAAAGTCCAAACCAGACTGTGGTCAGAAAATTAGTGTTAGACCATAATTCTTGCCACTCAGTTATTGATACTAATTCAAGCTATAAGCTATGCAATACCAATTATGAAGTGAGTAGCTTAATTTAAAGCTTCTAGATATGCAAAGCATACATAAAAATAGATATGTATGCACATATATGCATATGTACATACGTATATATCTACTCATTTTCTCTTACTCAACATTTTCTTTGGCTCATGAATGCTGCATTTACTCACTGAAGCACCTCTGGCACAGGATTTGTAATGCACTCTGGATTCCTGCCTCAGCCGACTTAGTGGACAGCAGATACTTCTGCCAGTCTGACAGTATCTAATTACAAAGCCAAGGGGTGCATATTTCAGTAGAACACTCTGAGATGTTGAAAGATGATATGCTGAGACAGAGAAGGGCATATCAGCCATTGATTTAGGTCACAGAAGCAATTCACTACCTCATGAATAACATTAGTTGCATGTTATATCCAAACATAGTAAAAACCTTTGAAAATCTCATATGTGATAAAGGTTGGCATTAGCATTTCAGCTTTTGCCAAAGTACTATACCAGCCCATTAATCTTAGCAGAAAAATATTCTGCTTTTGTTAGAATACACTTGCTCATATAATGCATATAATGCAAAGTATACAGTGAGTTTGGTGTTTCTGGTTTTTTTTTGCATTTGTTACTTTGTACTTTAAAAGAACCAAGCATAAATTTGTGGGTGATGACATCACTGAAATAAATTATATATGGATATGAATGTAAATACCTATTCTTTTCACACCAGTGAGGTTAAAACACGTTTATGTCTTCTGTCCAGAGAGAGGATTAAAAAAAAAAATAATCACATGATGACTTTTGTCATGTTGCTGTCATAGTTTTCATTTGCAACCAAATAAAAATGAGGTTAACACCATGAATATTCCTCTTACTGCTGGGCTTGTCTGTTTACTTGCTTGCAGACATGGTCATATCCAGGGGTTTTCAAAAAGAAAATGTTACCACTGTTTTAGGAACAATTGCTTTGTGCCCAATGGTCCACCAGTGGTCCTTACACCACAAGTAGAAAGGCATTGGCTTGGAGCACTTCCTCTGCTCTGAATTTGGCCAGCTCTTAGCTGTCCTGCAAAAAAATATACGTTACGAGTTTTGTTCCAAAGATAAAGAGCCACTCAAAGTCAGCAAGGCAGACATAAAAATGTCATAAAAGGTATTGAAGAAAATCTGTAGCCTAGGGAAAGCAATTAATGACAAATATGCTGAAGAAATAATCTAGTATTATTATTCAATAATTCATTTTATAAATTCCCCTCACAAATAGGAGTGTGAGTGGTATCTGTTCAGGCTGAGGGGACTGGTCAGGGCCCGGGTAGCTATGGGACCAGTAGAGAAACACGGATGCTTTTTGCTGCCACTGCAGTTGCGACTGGATCCAGAAGCCAGGGATAAGATACAGTGGGGAAGCCTGAACCCAGAGATGTCTGTGGGAGTTTTATGATGTACATATTTAACTGGCTTTCAGAAGCACCATGGAAACACCTGACTGTTATACAATATTTTCAGAGCTACTGAGAAGTCTGTTGTTATTGTCATGGCAGCTGTTATACAGAAAAGGTAAATTCTCAAACATATGTTTTAGGATTATGGTTCCCAAATATTTCCTATTTCTGCACTTCCAGTAAAGTTTTTTTAAAAAAAAACCCTGAAAATATTGAAACAACCTGGAGATTTACATATTCTCTAATATATTTGTTACTGTACACTTACACTGGCTACCAGGATTTCTTTTAAATATGTTCAGGATGTCATATTTCAGTGACCTTCTCTCTGTTTTGTCATTTACTTTGTTTTGTTTTACTCTCTGTCTCTTTGTCATATTTTTCATGGTTTTATTTCTACATTTAGTTTGTAGTATTCTTCCTTTGTCAGTATTCTGACATTTTGATTTTGGGTTTCTTATCTATCTTTTGGTTATTTCTGTCTTTCCAGCCCTTTTTCCGTCCCCTGCGTCCCTCCCTTTTGTTGCTCATCTGCTTGCTCTATTAAGCATTCTCTTTTTCATTAGCAATGTCCTCTGTTCTGTGGTCTCTCTTGATGCTAAGCTCATGTATTTAGTCTCACGGAGTGACATCCCTCATGCTGTTTGCAGAAGACTTGCTCAGTTAATGGTTACATTTAGTTGCAACCATGTCAGATGGATGCTGGTGGGATGGCAGAGGGATAGGTTTCTCCTAGTTGTACACCAAAGTGTAACTAACTCCTCATTTGTGAAAGCCCTGATCCATCTGGTAGAGAAGTCTGGGAAAAGACTGAGTCAGGTTCAAAATAAGAAAGATCTTTTGGTTTTCTCATGTTCAGCCATGAACAGGATTGAACTGGTGGAGCAGTTGCTTTTTCTCTCTGGATTGAGAAGAAAAGGGAGCTGTTCCCAAGTCACTGGGAGTGGTGTCTGTGCCATGAAGTGATGCAGGTCATGCTGCTGCTGGTGCTGCCTACTGGAAGCTCCCAAGCAAAATGCAAGCTCTTCAGGCTGATGCAGTAAAACAGATACTGCCTTTGGATCCTTTGGGAGGTGCTAGCAATGTGCTGTTAAACTAAAACCTGTAACTGGTGTAGAGGATCATTACTAAAGCAACTTTTATTTCCCTCTGAAACCTGAAATCCCTTCCTTGGCAGTCTTTCTACAAGGACACCTTCTTCGAAGCACATTCTTGGCTCATGTGCATGGGGTTTTCTCAGTCTGACACAAAAGTTTCCACCTCAGGCCAAGAGATTTCCATAAGCTTCGGGTTACAATGAGAATCCCACTTAGAGGAAGTGTGAGAAAGTGGTCAATGTCAGTTGCTCCAAATCTTTTGGTTTGTTCATCTGTCCTACTTCCACAGCCTGAGTAAAGTTTTGTCATGCCCATTAACCAGAGAATTACCTTCTCTTTAACTTCAGCTACAATTTTATGTGCATTTGTGAGTTATATGGGATGATTCTCATTTGAAGTTTGTTACGCAAAATTGTAAAAGTTCATTTTCTAAAATGTCTTTCTATTAATTTGTTTACATTGTTTGTCATTTATTGTGTTTTTGCCACAGTTCCAACCTAGGAATGAAAAGCACAGTGTTCAAACATTATTCTGCTGATTTACTTAAAGAGAGTATTCTAGTCGCTAAATATTACAGGGTGTAGCCATTGAATAGGGTAGCAAAATAGGAATTAGCATAGATACTTGTTAAGAAAAGTCCTGTAAATTTCTCTAACTGTCTTGACTCCTATTTTTAATTACCAGTGTGGTTCAAGACAGGTGTCACGAAGGGTTTTCTCTGGTATGATAATGTCCTGCCAAGGACGAGTTCTGTGTGTTTGTAGCATAGAAAACAAGATGTTTACTAAATTTTCCCTAAAGAATTATTTAGTCAATGCCCTTGATACTTCTTTGCAGGGCAAACAAGGTTTTTTCTTCATTGCCACATTAGGAAAAAATAAAGGAATAAACATAAAAGTGACTCTGAGTACACACTTTCCAGTTGATATCTTTCCAGATCACTTTACAACTTTCCATTTTCCATGTCTTCAGCTGCTTATTTGTATGCTGTAGGGACAGCACAGTCCTGATGCTTCACTAGATAATGACTGTCTGTATCTATGCTGCCAGCCTCTGGTGTCTGGGAACAAACAGCATTAGAGATTAGAGCTATGAGGGAACAAGAATTTCCATCCTATTGAATAGTTTTCCACTTAAAAAATGTATTTTCACTCCAAAGAGGAGAAAAAAAATCAGTGTGTGAAATTATCTTTTGAAGGAATATTTTAAGAACTCCTTTTGGTTACTTCTGAAAAGGATGAACTCCTCTTCCTTCCAGCAACCCATGCATGGTTACTAAAATATTTGGGAGTATTTCTGTACAGTACTTGTCTTTTAATTAGAGGATGAGCTAATCCTTGCATTTGGAATGTGTGAACAATATGCTGGAGAAGAGTCAATGCTGCAGTAGCAGTGTAACAGGTTTTCAATCTAGAAAACAGGCTGGAGAAAAGTAGCCCGCTTTTTATAACATTTGTTCCTAAAATTGAATTTCTGACATCCATTCAAAGAGAAGTAAATACTGACCTATCACAACATGCTTCCTTCCCAGAACGGGAGACACAAAACCAATAAATTACATATGCTTGCAATTACACTTCCAGTGATCTAGAAGTGATCTGTAAAACCCAAGTGTTTTTCCTGAGAACTCTTCACCATACATTGAACATTGCAAACACCTTTCTAAGCAGAATATGCTTTTTGCAATGACCTTTTTTTTTTTTGCATTTACATAGTAACTTTGTCTTTACAGTTATTACATGACATAGTTCAAAATTTATTTATTCACTCATCTCAGTTCATTTTCCATAGATTGCTACAGTGTGTTACAGGCATCTTTGCTTATTATTTTCTAACTTGTTGTTTTACTCCTGCAATACTGCTGAAATAATTAAATATAATTTGCTGAATATAATGGATAATTTGAAGCTTGGAAATGCCTTACTACCTTGTAAAAAAGCTAGGATTTTAGCTATTTATCTGAACATAATATCTTTGTTTAGGGCAATGATTCTCAGGCTTTTTGAAAATGTACCATTCTCTCTTGGACAAAGTAATCCCTGTAGTATTTACCCTCCCTAATAGTTTTGATCTCAGAAAGGAAAAACGTAGTGTAAACTTTTACATATGAAGAAGTTGGGTAAAAAGTAAAATCTGAATTGTAGTATGAAACTTCTTACAGCCAAGGGAACAACCTCCCCTCACTGCAGTGGGCTTTGAATTGGGCTCTGAAAACACACAAAATGTACTTTTTTATTGTTGGTTGGATGTTAGAGTAATTTGATGTGGATCCTCACTAAAGATTATAGATACATCTGTCCCCTCTGCAGTTATAATCTAGTTCAATGTGGAGAGACCTAAAGTACTCCAAGTTAGTGTTGGCTCATGGATGTGATGGAGTTCAACTTAGGGTCTCGTCCTTGCTTAAAGGAGTTTGTCAACAACGCTTGAGCTAGCAAATTTAAACTTAGTCTGGGTACTACTGTACTGTGTTTGTGCAAACAGATACAAGTCACTGTTATAACAGAATCAGACATCTCTAAAAATGGGGGGTGGGGGAGGTGTCAGTGTCAGGGGAGTCCTGCATTCACATTATTATTGCAGCTTTGAAGAATTTGTGCTTTAATACATGAGAGGAGACTAACCCATGGCATTGTAATTTACTGCTTGGGGAAGGATGGGTGACTTTGTGTGCAGGACAACAGCAAAAGGGTGGTGATTTATTGACATTGGAAGTACACCAACATCTAAAATACATCTGTATGTTGAAAATGTTGGGCTTGATTCACAATCTCCAAAGCTTTCAAAAAAAAGTAAAGTTGCACATTACTTAGATAAACAACTTAAATTGCCTTAAGTTGCTGATTGCAAGAACTTAATTCGTCCCCTTCCATCTCTACATTTGAAAAAGGTAGAATATTGGATTGTGTTTTCAAGGTGCAATTTTTTTTCTTAAACAGTATTTTTAATGAAATTACTCAATACTTGGAAAATATTAACACCTTATTTAGTGTAATGAGAACTGGTTTTTTTTTTTTCAGGTATCAACAGTGCTAGAGTTTGGCCGCATAGTAATTTATACTACCAGCCTTCGTGTGGTCAGGACAACTTTTGAAAGATGCGAACTGGTTAGAAAGATCTTTCAAAATCACAGAGTTAAATTTGAAGAAAAAAACATTGCTCTGAACAGCGATTATGGAAAAGAACTAGATGAAAGATGCAGGAGGGTCTGTGAAGTTCCCTCACTCCCTGTTGTGTTTATTGATGGCCATTATCTTGGGGTAAGTAAAGCATGAGCCTATGTTTTACTCTGCAGTCTGTAAGAACAGATGAAAATCTTGATGAATAAGAAGCAGAGTTCTTCAAAAATTGTTTGCAATGCTGCAATGATGGGAACAAAGATAGAGATCCTTTTGTGGTATGTGCTGCGCAGATCCACACTGATAGGTTTGATCTGAAGATGCAAAAGATAACCAGGGAGAGGAGATCAAGAGGGAATAAGGTGCAGTAATACAATCTAAGATATCCTGTGTGTCTTAAAAAATAGCTTATGTTTGTAGTTGAAACCATGAAAATCTAGAGAAATGGATTTTTTTTCCTCATGGGAACCTGTATCTATGATTGACCCAGGAAGATGAACACACATAGCATAAACCTGTCATTTAGTAATATCTGTGTTGAATATGAAACTAACAACTTGTAGTGTCAGACCTTAAACATGCATTGAATTTTATATGATGTGGTCTGTATCAGGCATCCGTAATCAACTGAACATTGTTTTAGGTACAGAATTGGTTAATACTTAATTTTAGAAAAGTCTAGCAGTAAAAGAGAGAGCCCAACTCTGCCCTGTTGCAAGACATAAGCTCCAAGTGGAAAACTATAATCCAAATTCGTACTCCGGTACTAAAAGCCTGTTGCTATTTGAAATTGCCTTTTCATTAAGGCCAGCCTGTACTTTTGAAATGTATTTCTCAGAAACTGAAAAAATCAGAGTTTAAAAGAAAAATATTCTGGAAAGTGGAACAGAGAAAACAACCTGAGACCTCAGAGAAGGTATTTGTCTCGAGCAGTAAGGAACTAGCAATTAGCACCAACAGCGAGACTGTGATTTGTGAAGGCAAACTGTATTTATACACAGCAGGGTCATTGTGTTTGTATTGCTTAACACTTTCATTTTCACAAAAGGTTTAAGTAATGAAATGAAATGTAATCAACAATCAGGCATAACTGATACTGGGCCTGTATAAACATAGGCCCTTTCTCCCCTTACTCCCAGTCCGCCTCCTAGCTCTTGGTGCTCTTGGCTCGAGGCGGGCTCCCCCAAGTACTCTAGCAAATGCATTTGCTGGCCCAGGGCTCACCAGACCACTGCAGCAACTGCAAAATCGCCTGTGTGCAGAATACTAGCAGACAGTGATTTTTACTTCCTAGTAGAGGATGCTTTTATCAAAAACCTGAGCTGGAGAGTTCTCCAGTCAGCCAGGCACAGAAGTGCGTCATTCAAAAACAGCTTAAAATTCAACAGGATTCAGACTAAGATTTGCTCACCTAATTATCACGTTAAAAATAAAAGTAGCGAGTTATGACAGAGTCCAAGAAAATCTCAGTCCACGTGTGATTAATTTGTCAAAAGAATTCAGTTAAAACACTGAAATGGATTGAATAAATTATTTGCTCAGCTCTAGGTGAAGCCTCGTTACAGTCATTTTCATAAGATGGATGGCCCATTAATTCACTGCTGCTTTCTTTTTTACAAGATCATGGGAAACTTGACTTTTAACAGAGAAGCAACAGTGTAACAAGCAATACAATCTCATTAAAATTATTTAAGTATTGTATGAGATATTTTGGAGAGGTATAGAAAGGAAGGCAAGTGAATTAGGAAGCTAGCTGTCTGTGGAAGACACAAATCTAGCAGTCCAACTACCTGCTGACAGGTACTCAGCAGGTTTTACCTCCTGTAGGTAAAAAAATGAAGAAAGAATTTGGTGTTCTGGCCTACAGACATTTATTACGGCACAGCAACTCCATGGACATTGTTTAACACAAGGAAAAAAAAAAAAACCTATTGATCTGCTAAAAACCAGAACAAAATCAGACTTCAGGGTGTGTTTTTTTCCTTCTTTTTCTTTTTTTGATTAAATTGATGAGGCACATTGTGGTTAAATGGAGCAGACTTTAGCTCCAGGAGAGGATTAAAGTTATTCCATGTAACAGTGGTATTATTTGTGGAGAATGCGCTTTGCAGGTGGGGAGCAGTCCAGGAGACACCTGCTCTGCTCATGGGGGGCACCATGGCCAGTGGGGATGGTGGCCACCCTTTGCTCTGCCAATGTGGGTGCCCCTCACCTGCGCTCACAGATGAGGTTTCTGCCCTCCACTGCTCTCCACTAATTATCATAGAATCATAGAATCATAGAATCATCTAGGTTGGAAAAGACCTTTAAGATCATCCAGTCCAACCATTAACCTACACTACCAAGCCCACTCTAGACTAATCAAGGGTAGACCAGACTAAACCATATCCCGAAGTGCCACATCTACCCGTTTTTTAAACGCCTCCAGGGATGGTGACTCCACCACCTCTCTGGGCAGCCTGTTCCAATGCCTGACCACCCTTTCCGTAAAGAAATTTTTCCTAATTTCCAGTCTAAACCTCCCCTGGCGCAGCTTAAGCCCATTTCCTCTTGTCCTATCGCTAGCTACTTGGGAGAAGAGACCAACACCCACCTCACTACAACCTCCTTTCAGGTAGTTGTAGAGAGCGATAAGGTCATCGTCATACTAGGGAGCACTGCTGCTTTGGGTCTATCAGCATCACTCTCTAACGTGCTTTCATTGACATGAACCAGAATGGGAAAACCAAGTTCAAAGCGAGCAGAGCTAACTCAGGTAGCCCACTGTGGCTACCAGCAGGAGCACGGCGGCTGGCAGGGTGATGGGAAGGGACAGCCCCAGGGGACCTCTATCCACACACTCTCTTTGGTAAATGTGGCAATACCCCAGTATTTTGTTGCACTTTTTATTTCTTTGTCTTAATATGGCTTCATAAGAGAAGTTGGCATTCATTCATTTAGGAAGAGAAATAATGGGGGGGGGGTGGGACACTTTGCATATTGAGGAGGTCTGGCAACGAAGTGATCACCCCCCTGGCTGTGTCAATGCCTGGTGGATGTGGCATCTTAAGAAGACATTGCATCACTGACTCCAAAAGCAGTAAGTTGGCTGGAACCTGTGCTGGGCTTGTGTTTCATTAAAATGCGATTGAGAACTAATTACAGAATTTGGTCTCGTTGGTAACAGTGGACATTTCTGTAATGTCTTTTATGATAATTATCTTCTGATATGCAAATGCAACACAGGAATCCAGAAGCCTGGTGTGCCAGTAAATTAATCATGTAATATTTTCTCTCTCCCTTTTTCTGTCTCTCTTTCTAAAATTTTGAATATTTATTTCCTGGCAAATCCCTCTCTGAAGAAGATTGTGTGTAGCAATACAAAGGAGAATCTATATTGAGCCAGGCACCTTTCAATGAGTCATAAGGAGAAAAAAACCCAACCCCTAATTAAAATACGAACAGTTTTGAAAGGGGACAAGATTATTTTTTAATGAGATAAATGTAACAAAAGCAGCAGAACACAGCGTATGTGCATCTGATAGAGTATGCAGTATCCGAGCTGTTCAGAAGCAGGGACAAGGTTGTTAGAGCACTGCAGGCTGTGTGGATAAATCTTCACAGCGCTGTGGAATTCATCATTGCCTGCACAGGGGAAGAAAACAAACCAGCGACTTGGGCAGAAGCAATAGAAAAATAATATTTCGCCCCTGTCAAGTGAAGTCCTGGATGCTGCAGTACAGCAGGTTCTTTAATCTTCTCATTTTTTCAGGATTGAATCATTGTATTTCTTGACACACGCTGTCTAAATATCAGTCTGTCAGGAAATTGCAGGTTCTTTCTGCAGCATGCTCTTTACCAGCTGATCTAATCCCTCCTTTTCACCTGAGGCTGTTGCCATCTGAAATGGAATTATGCCATCTGCTGGGACACCAAAGCAGAATAAAAAATGACTTCCAGAAATGAGAAAGCAACATAGAAAAAAATAAAATATGAAGCATTAATTTCCTCTTTTAAAAAGGCTGTTAGAGGTTTCCGTTATGTAAAGACCCACTCTGCTGGAAAAAGGATGCACATAAAAAAAGGCAAATAGAGTCATCTTTAGTAAACATGTTAGCTCACTGTATAATAGTTTTAAAATACATTTTTTTATTTTTCACTTTAAATATGTGACTGAATTCAGTATTCACCTGCCATATAAACCTACTTGAATCTTTTTCAAATATATGAATTTAATATTTTTTTTCCTGAAGAAACTGTTTCCTATTTAGTTTTTCCAGCAGTAATGAATCCACAACAGCATGAGATTTACAGTAAAATTATTTTATGTGACTCATTGGTTATGTTTACTTCCTAAGAATGATAAGGTTACTTTTGTAATTGACTTCTAGAAAATATCTGTGTAAGATATTTTTTTATTATGCAAGTAGTTACCGCTCTCTTTCTGCTGCTTTCCAGTGGCCATATGTGATTAGTGGTTCTCAACTGCCTCCATGTTTTGTTAAACACATTCTCCTGGCATTGCCTTGATGGGGTGGATATGAATGGCTCTGTGGCAGCAAAACTGTGATGTAATCATTGCATCGAATCACCTAGCATTTTCCCACTTGCTTCTTCCATTTTGCAGTTTAACATTTCAGGAACAGCAGGGTTTAATTAATCTGATAGCTCCTTCCATATCAGTGTTAACAGTTCTTTGCATCTCAAACCCGGCGTTTCTGGTGCTGGTACTATACTGCAGTGTCAATTTTCTCAGTTTATGGGCAGATTTCCAGGCATTTAATCACACTCCATGCATGCCTGCTGCCAAGAGGCACCTCGTTGTCAGAGGTGTAGTGCTGTAGGCTGAAGAGTGTGTGAGCTTTGGGCAAAGGCAGAGGTATATGCAGTCTGTCTCCTTGCTCAGCCCCAGGCAGGTCCAGTAAGGGTAAGGCATGTGATTGCATTCTGCTGCCTCAGCAAGAGGCCTCTCCTGTAAAATTAGCAAAAGTTTGTTTTTAAGGAGATGAG
Organism: Pelecanus crispus; assembly: GCF_030463565.1. NCBI lineage: Eukaryota > Metazoa > Chordata > Aves > Pelecaniformes > Pelecanidae > Pelecanus > Pelecanus crispus. The sequence goes on along the minus strand of NC_134646.1, from coordinate 59,613,107 downwards.
AGGCAACTTATCTGCACAGCAAACGGGTCCACAGGACAGATGTTGCGGTGCCGTGCTCATTTTTCTTGGTATACAGGGAAGCGTGTGGAAGAGAAGCTGCTTCCCAAAATCAGCAGGTATTCTAGTACAGCCAGATGCAGAGCCATATACCTATGTGTATTCCCTGATGAGGAGTTACATTGTGAAAATGGTAGTGGGCTACATCCAAGACACGTGAGCACCAGACTGGTTTAGTGACAGGACAGAGCTGTGGCAGTAGGAGATTTAATGGACCTTGGATTTATCCTAGTTCTGCAGTTAGTGGGACTGTACCTGAAATCTGATGCTGGTTTCTGGATGTTCTCAAGAGAAAACTGGGAAAAGAATAAAGATGGTCTTGAAAATCTGTTGAGTGATTTAGCCAAGTCTGGCATTTCCTTGCCAAAAGAAGGGCAAAGACCTGGCGGCAGCCCCTGGGCTCCTCCACCACGGTAGAGAGCTACTGAAGTTAGTAGATAAAGGATTCACAGGCTGGTGCTTTGAAATTTAACTGGTTAACAAAACTGAAAACTCACTTCTCCCTGCTGCTTCTCTAGACATTATGGCCACTGTTCCTCATGTTCCTTATGTGAGTCTTAGGAGGGACAGATTCTTTAATGTTTCACATCCCTTTGAGGGTACTTGTAATTCTACTGAGTAGAATCTAGGAAGAAAAAGAAAAGCGTTGCTTTCTGTTCAGAAAGCAGCTATTGGACTTATTTAACAGCTGCTTTAATTACTCTGTTAATTACAGACTCTGTGTGTTAAGATTCAGAGATCCAAAGGGAAGGTTAACCTCTGCAAAGTATCTTTTATTCAAATTTCACTTGAGGCAGCCATTAATCAGAAAAGCCATGCCGAAACACTTAAAAAAGTTGATAGCCATTCAGACGTTTGGTTTTTAATTTTAAAACCATAGTAATGAGGCTTTCCACTTTGAAAGTAACACAGCTGGCTGACTGAATGTCATGTGAAATATAAATCCTTTAAAATATGGATCTATAATGGGAAACCTGTCAGACTTTTAATTATACTGCTGCAAAAGCCAATCAGCGTTATCATACAGCATCACTGTAATATGGAGCATAAGTCGCAGGAACGCTTTTGCCAGCTGTTGCTGCAGAGAAGAGATCCTTTCCTAAACGGGGGCAAATCAGGCCTTTTCCGGCTTAGGGAATTCGCAGTGCTGCAATTACATCAATGAAGCTGCAAATCCTTAATGTCTCCGCATCTGATGGGCAGCGCAAGCTTTGTCTTAAGCCGCTGCAGTGTACTCAGGCCCTGAGCTAATACTCTGTGGGCCGCCTTGGCAAGCCCTCGCTTTGTTGTGCCAATCACTCCTATTGGCCGTTCTGGGTGAAAGCAGAAAAAGATTAGAGGGTAAGCGTGAAAGGGGCTGACAGACTGCTAAAAGCTGCTCTGCTGGGGACGCAGAGAGCCTAATGCGTATGTCGAAGCTGGTACACCCTGTGCCCATGATCTATAGCAGACCTGGTACGCTCTGTGCCCACGATCTACAGCAGATTTCAGCAGAAGAGTCAGCACAAGTAAGGCTGGCTGATCTGAGTCTCCTGTCATCAGCTGTAACTAACCACAACTAATTACCTTCCGGATACTTCTTTTAAAAAAGAAACTCTTTGAAAGTGTAGCACTGTAAGAGCAGTGTCCGCTGCAAAAGTGACACTCACATCCACTAAAATATTAATACTTTGCTTTTTAACTGAAATGAAAATTATCAAACACAGAGTCAAAAGCGCTTCTTTTTTGTACAAAACCAGAGCAAAAAGACTTTGCACAAGGAAACTAACCTTAATAGGGTGACATACACAATCCTTTGCAACATTTTGGTGGCCCTTAGTTGGCTTTTGGGCTACATACTTGTAACCTCTGCCGTCCCTAGCGAGGCACTACAAATGTTTGGACGCTAGCACATGCATTACTGATCCATATGTGTTCCCTGTGCTCCCCAGCAGCCTTTCCTGTAGCTCCCAGTAAGAGGGAGAGCAGTGCTGGTGGGGAGCTGACTGTGGGCAGCTCAAAGTAATGGCCAGTCTCACCTCCGTGCCAGCATCCTGCCAAGAAGGCCAACAGCATCCTGGCTTGTATCAGGAATGCTGTGGCCAGCAGGAGCAGGGAGGTGATTGTCCCCCTGTACTCGGCGCTGGTGAGGCCGCACCTGGAATACTGTGTCCAGTTTTGGGCCCCTCACTACAAGAAAGACATTGAGGTGCTGGAGCGTGTTCAGAGGCGGGCAACGAAGCTGGTGAAGGGTCTGGAGAACAAGTCTTATGAGGAGCGGCTGAGGGAACTGGGGTTGTTTAGCCTGGAAAAGAGGAGGCTGAGGGGAGACCTTATCGCTCTCTACAACTACCTGAAAGGAGGTTGTAGTGAGGTGGGTGTTGGTCTCTTCTCCCAAGTAGCTAGCGATAGGACAAGAGGAAATGGGCTTAAGCTGCGCCAGGGGAGGTTTAGACTGGAGATTAGGAAGAATTTCTTTACGGAAAGGGTGGTCAGGCATTGGAACAGGCTGCCCAGAGAGGTGGTGGAGTCACCATCCCTGGAGGCGTTTAAAAAACGGGTAGATGTGGCACTTCGGGACATGGTTTAGTCTGGTCTACCCTTGATTAGTCTAGAGTGGGCTTGGTAGTGTAGGTTAATGGTTGGACTGGATGATCTTAAAGGTCTTTTCCAACCTAGATGATTCTATGATTCTATGATTCTATCCCACCGCACCTCAGCTCCGTGCCAGCATCCCACCACACCTCAGCTCTTTGCCAGCATCCCACCGCACCTCAGCCCGGTGCCAGCATCCCACCGCACCTCAGCTCCGTGCCAGCATCCCACCGCACCTCAGCCATGTGCCAGCAATCCCCCTGCACCTCCCAGCTCACGCTGGAAGGAAACCCAAAGGTGGAATTTAACAGCCTGGGCGTGCAGGGACTAGCAAACTGGGGCATCGTGATGGCATGAACCCACCAGCCAGTCTAGATGAGGCCAATCGCCCTGAGCAGTGAGCGAGGGCTGTGCAGTTACCTCCATCAGTGCCTCAGTTTCCTCAACTTTTGTTGGTTTCTTGTGATCCACTGGTTAAAAGTGTCTGTAAGTGTTTGGTAATGTTTAGTATTCAGTGAATTTGGTTACATAAGTGAATTGTAGGCATTCAAATGTGGCCCTCTAAGTAGAAGAAAAGGAAAAAAAAAAGTTTTACATCATCTTTGACACTTTCATTTTGTCTGCAATAATCTCTTAGCATTTACTTTCAGAAGGAAGAAAGAAAAAAACACTTCAGTACTGCCTCAGTTCAAACCCCTCAGAGGCATAATGTACTCAGACTATATTATTATTATTCATTGTTGTGTCTGACTTTAATGTTGTTACAGTATTTTCATTACCCTTTTTCTCCTTGTGTCATACATTAGGCATATTATGCCTTAATTCAATGCTCAACTGCCAGAATATTTGAAATACATTTTCCTCCTCTCATTTTGCTGCATTCTCTGATGTGTTGTATATTTATATAATTGTAATTTTTGACACGGTAACTAGATGTATTTTTTATTCTGTCAGGAAGCATACCCTGTAAAATAAAGTGAACACAATCAGAACTTCCAAGCTGTGTCACATTTTGCAAAAAGACAATGTGATATGACATCTGGTAATGAACCACAGGCACTTCTATCAGAACTACGATTGGATTCTCCTCTTCTAACTTTCCTAAGGTTGACCTAATTACAAAATACTTAATGTGAGTCAAATTTGTCCTCAGCCTGTTTAAAATTTCAAGACCACATCTTCTGATCATCTCTGTTTTTTCATGCTAAACTGGCTGACCTTTTTCTTCTTTCTAATAGGGTGCTGAGAAAATTTTGCTAATGAATGAATCTGGGGAACTGCAGGATCTCTTAACCAAAATTGAGGTAATTGTATTTCTGCAAATAAATATAAGGAATGTACATACATTGAATATTTGTAATTAAGAACACTTTTTTTTTTACCAGTTCCTTTTCTTCTGTTACAAACTGATGATCCCAAATGTTGTCTTTGTTTTTCTCTTTGAATGAATGATATCATAGTATAACAGCCCATTAAGTTTGAGAAAATGTGAATGGCGATAACATCAAACCAAAATGTCCATCTCTAACCTGCTGGCCATATTGAACCATATTGACGAGCTAACCAGAAACTATTCAACAAATACATATATATGATTAAAGCATGCAGAATTCTTGTTGTCTGACTAGAAAGATTAGCTAATACACCTCCTTAACATTTTTCATTACTTTGGAACGAAACATCCCCAGATCCTGCTTTGGGGGGTCCTATGATGTTATTACCTAGCCCAATGTGTGTCTTAATCTTGGGACAGAAAGTACATCCAAAAGACAAACAATGCCAGACTACAGAAGACTATGATAACTGCTTACTGAATACAAACACTGCTTCAAACACATTGTTGCTTTTTTTTTTTTTTTTTTTTTTTAATTGCAAAGAGGGCTTTGCTACAATTGCAAGGGGCAAGTCAGGTTTCTTCAGAAAGTGGTGACACAAAATGTCATCTGTTCAAGAAGGAAGTGGCGATTGTTCAAGGAAGTGAGTTAAAGCAATTTTGCATTTGTTTTTTGTTAGTTCTCCTCATTACATGGAAAGGTAGTTGTTTACAAGCCTAACAAGCAATAATGAAAGTAAAGGTTAAAAATATTATTCTCTTAAAATTTTGAGATTATTTGCAATGATTTCCAATGAAGTAAGCCTCCATCATAAATTATGAAAGATGTGGGCACTCCTGAGATAGAAAGAGTGTTAATTTTACATTACATACTTCCAGACATTGTCCATTACATTACATACTTCCAAACAAGAAGAATGGCAAGTTTATGAGCTACAGGACAAAAAGAAAAAGTACCTTTTTTCCATGTTCATCTGAGTTGTCAATAGATGAATGCTATTATTAATGATTTTGTAGAAACCTCTTCAGTTTTCTCAATGAAGCTGCAAGGGCTACGTTATCTGTATGTATTTTAGTATACTCTGGTAATAATTTGTCACTAATTTTTTAATGGTGAATAATTCCTCAGACTAACACTAGCAGAATTGTATGGGTTACTGTTCTTCCTTTATAAATAAATCTGTAAAGTCTTTATTCAACAGGGCAATGTTAAAGCCATGTATCTGTGCTGTGGTAAGTATCCAACGTGATGCACCTTTCACTTCTCTGACATAGAACTTTAAGGCAGTCATTAAACAAACTAGCAACATTTTCAGCAAGTGAAACTTAAAAATGTCTTTGAAATATCTTCCTGTGTTCTCCATTGTCTTTAATAATAATAAAAAAAAGAGTAAAATTATTGTTTTACTCAGGAATTAGGGCAATTGAGAGAGCCCATGCCTCGCTTGCAGTAATTTTCTCCAGGTATAACTGTTGAATATTGATGATCTTTCTCTTTTACATTTACAGATTTGGCTTTCTACATCCTTAAATTTGAATACACCACTTATTTCCTCAAGCACTACTTGTCAAAAGCTATGAATTGCTTTTTGATATGATCAACTCTAACTGTAATAGGAACAACACATTCAATACAAGCATGCTAAAAGTCATAATATTTTAACATACAGCATAGAAAATATAACACCAATATAAACTGCCTGGAGTTTAGGTTCAATCAATTGCAATGCCTCCTAGAATTGATCTAGACCTAAAGTTACATCAGAATAATGTACGCAAGCTATCCTTTAACTAGCTATTTTGTTAAGTATAAACACAGGCTACTAAGATATAATGTGACTGATGAACCTGCAATGAGCCTCTCTGACCATTGCATGTGGATCTGACCAAAGGAAAAGGCAGAGGTACTGTTCTTCCATGGTGGTATACCTTGGGATGGGGCAGTGGGTATGGCTCAAGATGGGAACCAGAATGTGTCTTGTCAGCTGTCCTGGAGTCCTCGCTGTCCTAGAGCTTATGGTGGTTGATGAGGTAACATTTTTGTCTTTCTCACTTTCTTCTTTGAGCAGAGAGTCCAGCATCCTCACGAGTGCCTCTCTTGCGGGGGCTTTGGTTTCCTGCCGTGCTCAGCGTGCCATGGGAGCAAGATGTCTGTGTTTCGGAACTGCTTTACGGACTCTTTCAAAGCCCTCAAATGTACCGCTTGCAATGAGAACGGGCTACAACGCTGCAGGAGCTGTGCAGGCTAAGAATGGTATCTCCACATGTACAAACTGTTTTTATGGTACTCCAGCAGTTTGTAATATGATTTTTTTAAAAATGAATCTGTTTATCCAATTCAGTCAATAAAAATTCATTTGTAGTATACTTCTACTGGTTTGATCAATGGAGCCATTTAAACTTAGGTCACTGACCGTAACATGAACTCTGAAATATATTTTTCTGTATTCTTTATAGAGAGATTTGTAGTCTGCAAAACTTATTGTATTATAAGCCCTTTGGATGTGAGGTCTTCCCTTTTTCTATGGGGGATCGTCAGCGATAGTATGTGTTTCTGTTCAGAGTCCTGAGTCATGCTCCCAAGATTACGGCAGAATCAAGCTTAACCTTCAGATCACTGAGCAGCTGCAGTTTAAAAAAATCAGTGACAATAAAGATTATTTTGTGATGTGGACTAGCCCAAGACCATTCCACTTAACACTTCCCCGAAAAGTTGCTGTGGCCAAATTCTGGCCTGAATTCTAAGTGGCAATAGAGGAACAGAAACATTTCTTAAAAGTCCCATGGATCAGCTTTCTCTTTTAGTGCTGCTTTGTATTCAGTACTAAATTAATGTTGTTAGACAAAGTTACATAAACATTTAACATAGATGTTGATAACCATTGTTGTACTGTCTCAGAGCTTTATGATCCTCCATATCACAGTAGATCCCACAGTGATCAAGTGAGAACACCAGATAGCTTTATAAATTACACAGAAAGTCATTGTGGATGGGATTTCTGCTTTTTCAGCTTAGTGACTGTTATGGTTCAAGGGCTAGCCTGGTGCAAGTGCTTTAGGGCCACTGGTCTATGCCCAGACAACTCCAGCACTGTGTGAACCTTTGTAGTTTTTGGTGGGTTTCCCCAACACAAGCACAAGAGAATTAGTCAGCCGTTAGTCTGAATGGACTGTGGACATATTCCAGTTTGAAAATGCATTAGCATTCATGCACTTCCGCCAAGCACTTCTTAACAGGGTACTTTAGTGGGCCACCTTCCTCTGCTTACACTGACATTGCACATCTTCCTCCTGCTGCTGATGTCAGTCTGTAGTGGCATAAGCAATTGTTGTGGTTTAGCCCCAGCCAGCAACTCAGCACCACGCAGCCGCTCGCTCACTCCCCCTGCCCCGGTGGGATGGGGGAGAGAATTGGAGGAGTAAGAGTGAGAAACACTCCTGGGTTGAGATAAGAACAGTTTAATAATTGAAATAAAGTAAAATAGTAATGATAATAATAACAATATAATAATGATAATAACAATAATAATATACAAAGCAAGTGATGCACAATGCAATTGCTCACCACCTGCCGACCGATACCCAGACAGTTTCCGAGAAGCAATCGCTGCTCCCCGGCCAACCCCCGCCCAGTTTATATACTGAGCATGACGTCATATGGTATGGAATAACCCTTTGGTCAGTTTGGGTCAACTATTCTGGCTGTGCCCCCTCCCAGTTTCTTGTGTAGCTGGCAGAGCATGGGAAGCTGCAAAGTCCTTGACTAGCATAAGCAGTACTTAGCAACAACTAAAAACATCAGTGTGTTATCAACATTCTTCTCCTACTAAATCCAAAACACAGCACTATGCCTGCTACTAGGAAGAAAATTAACTCTATCCCAGCCGAAACCAGGACAGCAATACAGAGGTTTAGCAGCTTGTTGAAATTAGTATTGGCTAGAAAAGGCTTCCATGGTAGGCAATTCATCCTGCCGAAACGGTTTTAGCAAATGTTAAGCCATGTCACTTTTTGCTTGTTGCCTCATTCCTTGTAAATCTGTGCTGCTTGGGGTTTGCGTAAGTGCAGCTGGTTTTACTAAAGGCTGCTTCCCCATTTCCCTTCCCTCTTCCCATACAACCTTGCTTAATTTGTCTGTGATGGGAAGCTCAGCTTTCCTGTCAGTGTTTTGGGCACAGCACAGCTGTGGTATAAAGCAGAATAGCTACAGCTGCACAAAGTGTGGCTTGCAAAAAAGCCCCTTCTGATAACATTTGTGTTTCCTGATGCCTTATTTCCCTCATCTGAATCAACGGAAGACAACCTTTCCTCCCCCTCCATTCCACTTGCCATATCTAGAGGTGGTAGCTGGTGCTGAAGAATTGGACAAGTTGGGCTAATTTATCTTTTTGAACATATGAATCTAAAGGACTTATGCATATTCTATGAGCTATTGAATGTGCAGGCCTGAACATGCTTGTAAGATCCTACTGCTCCTACAGCTTCTACAGTGAGGCTCAGAGGAGTGTCTGGATCTTCTGCATAACATGAGAGAGATTAAATTTTCCACAGAGGCCATCCACAATGCTTAGTAGCACCCCAGCTATAAAACTCTGAATTGCAGATGTGCCTAACTTATTACTGCATGAGTAAGAAGAAAAAAGAAGAAAAGAAAGAAAATACAATTCCCTTCTTTTATTTAATACCATCATGTAACCTCAATTTCTGGCTAATATTGCAGTCTAGACTGGTGTGATAGGGAATGAAATATAGCATAAAGCAGAATACTGATGCTTAGAGTGTCATAATTTCTCATGCATGAAAACTTACTTTTTTTAGTTGTTAACATGCTATGGATCTAGGGAGTGAGCTCATTCACAGTAGTGAATACCGCACTTAAGATGGCATAAGCAAACTTGTCCTCGAGGGAAATTACTATTGAAGAAAATGACAGTGTATCTGTAATACTGTAATTCCATAGCCTTCAACCTGGAAAAGCCATTTTGCTTGATGAAATAGTCCATATCACCATTCTCCCACTGAAACGCTATGTGGCCAAATTACTACAACTCGTCAAAGGATGTTAAACATTTTCGGTGAAACTGAATTCCTCATTGATCTGGAATAAGGGTTTCAAGCTGGTTTTCCCACCTCTCAGGCAATCAGAAAATGAGTTCTCTTCAGAGTGAGACAAATACACTAAATTCAGTTTCTTTCCTGATTTATCTCCAGGGGCCATGCAAGAAACCTAGAGAGACTGTCCTAGCCTAGGCATGACCCTTCTAACAGGGGCACTTAACTCCTACAAGCAAAGATGAGGCAAAACCTCCTTAGTTTTCTTTTTAGAAGGAGAAATGATGAAAGCAAAAAGGCACATTTTGTAGAATCTTTTTTTCAGAGAGTTTTTATGGGAGACTAGAAGGTAATAAAGTAAAACACAGCACACATAATGTTCACAAATAGAGCATTCTTCATGCACCATATATTTTCGAGAAACTTATGTCAGATTTCCAGTACTAGAAAAGTTCTTTTTTCTTCTGTCATCAACTAAATTACCAGCTTTTTGTCTCCAGCTATATTTTCCCTGTAGTACCCTGCATAAAAAAAACAAAAACAAAAGCAAATTTTTTATCAAGAAGATGTTTTACTGCATGGTTTACCACCTTTGCTAGGGTTTTGGGTCTGGCTTCTCAGCTTGCTCCAACCACCCTAGAAACACTGAAGGTGACAGAATGACAATATTACTCAGGCAAACCCAGGAGCCAGTTTAGGGGTATGACACTTTCTGGTATAAGATACGCATCAGGCAGATAGTAATACAACTTTTAAGCCAGTCTGAGAACAGACAAGGAATGCAGCTCTGTTCTGATTTACACCAGCGTTGCATCTTTACTTTTAAGAAGTTAGCAGCGATCTCTGATGTGATAAATAAGACACATTCAGCTGCATCTTTGTACAGAAGATTTTCTATTTCTCAGTGCATCAAGCTCTGCTCCTTTTGTTTCTGGCCCTCATTGCCCCTCTGAGGTAAGGATACAAGTAAATATCTTCTGGCTGACAGCTCAGCATATTAACGTATATGAGGGCAAGTATCAGAGAGCAAGGTAATCCTTAGGCTGTCTGCTTTGCAAAATAATGTTTTTGATCCTGAGAGAGAATGTTTTGGGAGTTCTCAGTCCTGTAGCTCACAGCGTGCTTTCCAGTGGACTACATATCCCCTAGGCTGATATGTTACAGCCGTCAGGTGGCTTGGCTGTATCAGGATTCACGTCCTAGGACATGACATAATGCAACTTGTTCTCTGAGTTTTCTATGAATTTAATTTTTCATTTCCTTTTTTCATGGGCTGGTTACTGGTACCAGTTACATAACTGGTTACTTTCATGAAAAAGAACTGAAAAGTAGAAACTGAAGTTCTGCAGCGAACTGGCTTACACATCAGGGCCATCTGAGGTCTCGCGTACTTGAAACTTCATGGATAAATGCAGGCCCTCCCACGGCAAAGGCTCCTACTGACTGACAAATAAAGGTATCGTTTCAGGTATAAGCAACGAAGACTCTGTGACTATTGCTCTGGGGATGGTACATATCACTCTAAATAATGTGATTTATTATTTAAATTATTAACACCATGGCTAGACAAACATGGTGTTGCAGTATATAATGACCTGCAGAATACACACGCTTTGGTGACCTCACGACGATTTTGAAAGGAGAAAACTTTTGAACTAACTTTGCCTAACTAGAGAAACGTAAAAAGAAATTTAAAAAAGTGTTTAGAGCAGAGGGGGAAATGAAGCAGGGTAAGATAGAAAATACTAGACTGCTATGGATAACATTTTCTAGTTAATTTTTGGAAAGGAAACAACTGCCCATCGTAAGGCAGAGAAAGAAGTATATGAGTACTTTCTAAAACAAAATCAAATGCCGATGTAGTAGGGACTAGCAACTGAGTTCATACCTGGCATGAGATGTCTGCAGAAGTCAGATGCCTGTTCAGCATCTGCACGCATTCACTCATGTGAGCTCAGACCCATCTGAGATGAACAAGTTCTCTGAGAAGTGGTGTATGGGAATTTTCAGTGACAAGATGGTGGTTAGGAGCTTCTTTTGAGCTTTCTTTTCTCCCTGCTTGCCTGAACTTCAGGGCTGCAATAGCAGGTTTTCCTCTGCAAGTTTTGACTTAAAACCTTCTTCTTCTCTTCCTGTTATTAATACTGATTTGATGAATTTTAAGAAATAAAAAGCATTTGGCATTTCTTTCCAAGTAAAAAACCCGTATCATACTGAATAAAATAATCATATTTTAAATTTCAACAGAAGATCACACATTGACAAACCTACACGTACTTTAATTTTATGTAGTCTCAGGATGGAATCTGAGCTTATGACTGGTCTTGTCTGTAGAGGATTTTACTATTCATAAGAGTAGAGTGTAAGTAAATTTGTTACTCTAAATAGAGAGGACCCCTTTAAGCAGGGTTTTCACCATCCTCACCTTGTTTTCTTTGTAATAACATTGGGGTATTTTAGAGTAATGCATTTCTCACTTGCACTGTTTAAGAGCCTAGAGATTATGAATTTTATTTAATATTAAGCTATTTAATCAACATTTTTGGTTTTGCTGTGTTGGGGAGTAGCTTACTCTTTTAACACACCAATGGGCATCTTTCCCTGCGGGAAAAGTCCAGCCATTTTTAATAAGAAATAGTACGCCTAGGAGTTGATTTCCATTCAATCTCTGGTTGTTTCCTTGATGTACTATTTCTAAAGATACATAAAACTAGATGTGCTGTCTTACCTGTCAGCAGCCTACTGTAATAAAATATTTTATATTAATTTGGAATGAGGAGATTTTCTGCAGGTAATGCTGCACAGATGAGCTTGGCTTTTTAATTCATATCTAAACACTGTATCAGACGTAGAGCTTACTGACCTCCACACCTGATTCTAAAGTTTGCTGATCTCAAACACAGTCCTTTCAAATCAGTGTGAGTCATTCTAGTGATTTAAATGCTTGTTTGACTGGGTCTAGCCTACCTTCCCTTTACAAGTGCACTGCTGTGAAATACAGTTACCAAATTAACACTATGTAGTGTATAGTATAAATGCCTCTTTTAAAATAAGAATGTGGCATGTCTTGAGGTCTTCCAAGAAGTTCACTCACTCTGTGAGTTAATTAGCCACACCTGGGAACTCATAATTATGAATGAAAAGAAGCTGATAGGTCTTTAAACAAGAGAAGTGAATTCTGCTATAAGTAAACATGTATTGGAAAAAACTTACCACTTTTGACTTCAGTGTCACGTGAAAAAAGTAACAAAAAATTCCTCAGAGTTTTGTTTTTTTATTAATGAAAATAAAAAATTAATTTTACTGAGCTGACTTTTACAATTTTCATAAGTAAATACATAATGGAAGACACTTCAGGTATTTTCCTAGCTATTGCCTTTGTATTACTACATTAAAATTAATTTTATTCACGTAGCCTGAGATACATTATTTAACCACAAAAGCATTCAACAGGAGACATTTATGCCCTAAATAATTTAGTAAGGAGAAGAATTTAGATTGCTTAGCTTACTTTAAATAATTTAGAGATGATAGTAAAGGATATCATAATCCAACAATAATTTGAAAAGTAAAAATTATTAGAAATATATCTTTATGTTTAATCCCATTTTTCTTTCTTCTTGCATTACTTTGCTTAGGGGTGATGAATTAGGAAATAATTGCATTAGAAGGAAATGGCTGTGAAAAAACCTTGCAGTTTAAGCTTCTTCTAGCTTATCAGCTCTACTTTGAAAAATTGGTTTTGAATGAGTTAAAAGATTTATGAAATCCAATAAGTTTTCCACTCAAGAAAAGCCACACTGCAATAAGACATATACTGCCTGTCTCTATTTGAGGCCTCATATTTTTTCCACTGATGGAAGGATCATCTTATTGAAAACAAAGGTTTATTTATAAGAAAAATCCCAACAATCAGACATTAAGTACAATAAAAGTCATTATCCTTTAGTGACCTGAAATTTGAAAGTATATAAAAGCAATATGCTGCAAGGTAATGCCCTCTGGTAGCTGACAGAGAGTTATATTTTGATCTGGAGAAAAAAAACTTGTGACTACACAAAACAAGTAAGGGTTATATGACCAGTCAGAAGGGTTGACTATAAGGTGTTATTTTTATCATTGATCATGATCTGTTCAAAGTAGGCAAATAATGATCAATAGAAAATCATCAAATGTCATCATTTAAATGCGAACACTTATCAAACTACCACTTAAAAGTGGCTATTTTACTTTATAGTATTAAATCTGGTGGATGCATTCTTGTCTGTCAGATACAGGAGAAATTAATTTCTGATCTCAAGTCAGGTAGGTTATACATGAGTGGGGATGACAAATCTATGAAGCATCATCTAAACCAGAATACTCTCTGAGCTAACTCCCAGTACCAACTTCATACTGCTACTTCTGTCTGGGGCTCTGCCCCTTATTTGGGCCAATGTCTGCCACTTTGAAGAATATCTAGACTCTGTCTTACCCCCAAAGTTCATTTGCACATTAATTTTCCCCATCCAAGTGGGAATAGTACACAGTACGACAAAGGTGGTGTACTCCAACAAAAAGCCTCCAGATATGTGGGATGATATATTAAACCTTATGCATTAACAGAGCTGCACTGGCAATGAGTTCTTTATACTGCCTAAGGGATCTAATCAGACAGACAGAAAGGAAGATCAATACCTCAGTCTGCAAAATTAAAGAACTCAGTAAAAACTTGTATTTTTTTTTGGTAAATATAAGCACAAAAATAATAAACAGTCATCATCATTACTTATATATTTGAGATGCTGCCGCTCATTACAGATTGATGGTAATAACTGATGCTGATAAGTTTTCCCTTTCATCATAATCACAGAATAAAATTTACTAGAATACTATCAAACAACAGAACTGTACTTTTAAAAATATGGAGAATATTATTGTTACTACTATTCACTCCATCAGTTAAGATCTTAGGAGAAGCAAGAATAACTAAAGATAATTAATAGACAAACATTTCAGAAAGTTCAGTCCACAATCCTCTTCCTCAATGATTTAGAGAGACCCATTAATGTGCTTTCTGTGGGATGCAAATTTTCACAACAGGGATCCTTGCTGTTTGATGTTGCATTCTTGTGATACTCCCAGCAGTGCACACAGTGCACCTAGATGACGGGTGCTGCGTGGTCTTTTTCCGTGTCCTTCATTCTTTTACCAGTTTGGGACATAATAATCCTAAATTTGTCAGCCTTTTCTCACATTCTCAACCAAATGTTCACATTCTGTATCAAAGAAAAGTTAACAATAAAATCCTCTCCTCTTTTTATAGCCACCATATCTGATCTTCCAGGACATACTTCATGAGCAATACAGTTTGAAAAACCCTATAATATTTTTCTGCATTTATTCTCCACTCCTTTATCAGGTCTATGATGGCAATAAGTCTTTCCTATTGCAGCCTATACTTCTTGCAGAGCATCTAATGCTCAATAATGCCAAGTATGTCATGCTGCACTTTATGCTTACCTTCAGCCAACTTGGTATATCTACTTGTTGTAGGATTTATAGGCTCAGGGCCTAGCCACAAATCCTATTGCCCTGTCTTGGAGCTTCCCAACCATCTGTCTTTGCCGTGCTATAACTTATGGGCCAGAATACCTTGCTATACCATAACTTGGTTTTAGAATTTGATCCCAGATTCACTCATTTCATCTTCTCCCCATCAAACAGTTTATACGTCTTGCCTAATAGAGGTAGTTTATTCCGCCCTGGTGTCCTAAATCCTCAGCTGGTGTCAGCCTTTGTTCTTCACTCCTCCTGACAGCCACCTTGAGTGGGGCTATTAACCTCCTGTAACCAACTATCTTCATCCAATGTACACCTGCAGAGAAACAGCATAAAGCCAAAGCAGTTAATAGCTTTTTTTTTTTTTTTTTTTGCTTAACTTCATAGTGAGCTTTATTTTCAAGAGTTTTATTAAATCCCCAAAGCACTTTTTTCCCAACATGGTATTTCATATTGATAATAACAGTAATAATTACAAACTGATAAAAGACTTCTTGGCTGTGAATCTGGAAGTATTTCATAAACAGCGAAGATCAGCACAGCAATTCTGAATGGCAAGTCAGATTTAACATCCCTGTTTTAACTTCTCTGTTTGCCTCAGAGGCACTGAGGGAGAGAAAATTAATCTGAATATCCAGACAAAAACAATCTTTGCTGATGCCCGGATTCATGTAGATGTTATCAGGCAAAAATTGGAATACACTTTCTTCTCCCCCTAAAAAAATGTCTTTGAAGTATTTCCCCTGCTTTTTTAAGTATAAAGTTTTCCCAAAAGCTTTATATCTGAAAAAACTAGCAATTTCTGACTTTTCTTCTTTCCTTCCTCAGTTGATGTTATTAGATACCTAGAAATAATTAAATTGTTAAACATAGCTATAACACATCTGTTTTAACTTTAAAAACCTTATTATGTATAAAAATCAAATATGTTGTAAAGTAAATTGAAAATTTAAGCTTTCTGTTGTAAATTTGCTACCCAACACTGAGCAGCAGATTCACCATGTCATCATGGTTCATTAGAGATAGATGTCAATAGTGACATGCTGGTAGCAAGTTTGGTAACATTTTTTTATCTTTATCAGTATTTGATTCTCTGACATTAAAATTCTATTAATATATTCAGCAGTCATTATAGTCTGAGGGTTTTTACATGATAGCTCAAAAGGATCATATCAGGTCTGCAGAAGCAAGAATTTATGTTTCGTACTAAAGTTGTTACAAATTTTTGGAAAACTTTTTCAGTTTTGAGCATTTGCACTTAGTGATAATTTTTTCTCCCATAAGCTGCAATTGAAACTGGCTGCAAATATTTTGTCATTTCACACAGAGATATAAGAATTTTTAAGTGCTGTTTCTATTGCCCAAATACTGGGAAATGTCTTATCCATGAAGGACCACTGTTACCTTAATTGCAAGAGAAAGAGCTTAATGATGACACATGCATTAGCTGGATGCTTCATCTAATTGAAGGAAAAATAACAACCATCCTTCATGGATGAAATAGTTTATGTGTTTTGCTATTAAATCAAATCCACCAAATTAAGATTATTGACTAACTATGTTTTACCTTCCTACTCGCATTGTTCTAGAGCTTGATATGTGTGCAATCTGTTCAGAATCTTTTCCGTCATTTGAAAAGAGATTATGAAAAAACAGTATTATTTACCACAAGGGACACCAGTTATTGGCTAAAAACCCCCATATCTAAAACCAAAACTGGGAATAGTAAAGCCCCATTTTCTTTCCTTTGTTTCTGAAGAAAATAATATAAAACCTTGTCCCATTGTCCTCTGTAATTTGCTTTGCTAGTCTCACGGTGCCATATGGCATTCTTATTTTTATCGCAGAATTCTCAGAGGCAGGCCCAAAGCTGTGTTTGGAAGAACCCTTTCCTGGCACGGTACTTATGACTTGCTCTAGACTTACTGGACCAGACAAGTTCACATTCTTCATTAGTACTTTCAGTCCTGCATGAGACATGGTGAAAGACTGCAGCACTTCAGCAGAGGCTTTGGATGTCGCTTTATGCCCCACATACAGCCATGCCTTCTGCAGCCTGCTTGCTGGGCGATACAGTGAGCGAGTGCCTTGGATGCTGTAACACCTATTGCTACCACTCCTAATGCACCTTCATGAATTGGCCAAAATCTGTGCCATAACGAGGCAAACACATCAGATCTTAGATAATGCTTCTGTATTTCACAAAATAAACTTAACTACCTGTCATGTTACTCAACCCAAACATGATTACCATGATTTTTTCTTACAGTTTTGAAGTAACTTCTTTTAGCATTTTACTTTATATGATCTGTTTTAAGCTTCAAAATTGTTACTGGTAAGTGTGTATAGACCTACAGCTAATACAAAGTATTTCAAATAAGATACAAACATTTCTGTTCACACCTCAAAATACAAAGGAAATTTAAAAGCTATCTTAAGCATTCTGTTTAGAATGAGAGACTGGATGTCTTCATTTACATTTTCTTGGTAACAACTTCTTCATTTCAGAAAAAATTGTGCAGAAGAACGTTGTTGTCTATACAAAATATACATTTAATCTGTAGCAGTGTTTATATTTAGTAATTAACAGATGTCTAGTAATGACATTATATGCTGGAGAGAGGTCTACTCTGCCAGTATAGTTCAGTGTGAAATAAAAAAAAACTAAGGTGAACTTGTTTAAGATATTCTAATACCTAAATGATCAATAGCATAATGAGTGCAGATAAACTCTATTAATTTAAGTCATATATCATACAGAATATACTCTAGTATTCATACCTCTATAGAGGGGGGTGTGTGTTTCTATGTATGTATGTATATATGTATCTTTAATTTTATTCAAATAACAGTTCTCTGACTCGTGCTCCAACCATTTTAGATACTATAATCCATAAATAACACCTGAATTTGAAAAATCCTTTCACTTCTGGCAAAATGCTCTACTTCAGACCCCAGATCCCCATAGAGCAGCTGGATAAAACTCAGCTTTTCTTATTCTTTTGTTCTCCTATGCTAAGAGCTGTTCAGGGACTGCTGATTTTTAATGACTGATCTACTTACTGAAAGATGCTGAGTCCTCCTCACCATCTCTTCAGCAATGTTGCACATGGCAGAACATTATGAGCATGTCCAGCCTGACTTTTGGGGATCTCTCCAAAGCTGCCATCAACATCAGATGCAAGGTCTGTCCTGACAGTGGTCTGAAAGTGTGACCTTATGCAGGGGTGGAGACTGCCCTCTGAGATGGTTTGCCATATGGCTGACACGTGCTTGTTGTCAGTATAGCCTTAGTGTCATGAACAAATGTTCTGCTGGGTGGTCTAAAGATGTAAGCAACAGAAGCCTGGAGGGAGAGTTTGCATTTTTTCTATAACTGGTATCTCATAAAAAGAGTCAGGTTTTCAACACATAGCTCCTTCTTTGGGTTTGAAAAAAAAAACCTGATTTCAGAGCTATATATGAGTTGAAACACATTAATTCAGGTTTATTTAGATATGCATCTGTTAGACCGGAGGTATCTGGTTTCTGAGGAGCGGAGGCAGTATCAGGAGGTGAAGGAGTGGGAATAGGAAAGGGTGAGTTGATAAATGTAGTTATCTCTCAGGAGCAAGAGAGAGACAAGTAGTACATAGACTGCTATGGACACAGACAGGAGCAAGTGATAATATAATGTGGCATAAAACCACTATTACTTTTGACTTGATAGTTTTGCTGTCCATTAGTGTTATGAATTTTAAATTACAATTTGTCTTTGTGAGGTGTTTTACAGATTTTTCTTGAGGATCAGGATACAACTCAGTCTCCATTGCCATTGAATTGATTAGCTTCTCTTTTTGTCTCAAAAAGCAAGGAGGTAAACCGGAAAACTTGCATTGCAGTGCTTGAATTCAGCAAGCACAGTCAGGGTGATTTATCCTGGACGACATACATTCATGGAGGGTGTAGGACAATCCTTCCTACAAGGTCCCATGCTCAGCCACTTACTCACCTCTACTGCTCTCCAGTAACACTCCACCTAGTAATGGTCTTAATGCCAATTCTTACACATGAGAAAGATTATACCAATTCAGCACTTAAATTAGTGAAATTTAGCATGATCAAGTAAAATTTGAACAGGAAACAGTGCTTGCCTATAACAAACAGAAGCTGTGTGTTCAGTTGATAGCTTTAAAATAACCACAAATAAAAATCCCTCCACAAACGCATATGTTCACATCAGTCATTTAGTTTTAGTTTTTTGCTACATCCAAGGCAAGTGTGAAAGAACCAATAAATTATTGTCCTAAAATTATGCTGTTTCAAACATTTCCCATATATTTGGCTGGATGTTTTATAGCCTTTTGGTCACTGCAGAAAGGACAGATTCTTCACTGCTTTGCTTCTCTTCTGTCCGTATTTATCTCATCTCAAGGACAAGGGGAATTTGCAAACTGTTTTCTCTTCCAGTGTGTTCTGAGAGGCACAACCTCTCTGCAGCCCCGGAGGGCTCTTTGCTACATTTTACTGTGACTGCTAACTTTTCTTTTTGTTATGGAAAGTCTTCAGTAATTTTCTTTCCTTTATACCAAAGAACCTTGAGTTGTTCACAGAGATCTGGGTTTTCCCTTATTGAAAGAAAATAAAAAGAAATGGCTAACTTCCTGGACTGAGCCAGGGGAGAATAACTTCACGCAGACTTATTACTCCTTGGATAGGGAATTACCTGAAGTTTTGAGATCATGTAGAATTTGTTGTTTGCTGGACATATTCTGGCAGGCAACTGCTCATCTTGTTACTCTGGATAGTTTCCCTCTGAAGTAGACTATGAGAGTTAAATCTTATCCCTTGGCTTCCTGGCCAGTTCCTCTTAGGTATCCTTGATTGGTCTCTAATCTCTACTGTGTCAGTAATGCAGCTAAGATAATGAAATGAGCAAAATTTGTGTGTCCTGTATAAAAGTTATATTATGCAACAGTTAAATTTGTAAGGTTTAGAAATAGTGAAAAGGTATTTTGGTACAAAGCATTACTGGAATCACAGTCTCCTAGTGTAAGTGAGGAGGGACTTTTTCTTTCCTTTAGAATTAATTGTTTTTGTTTAATAGCAGGGAAAATTAACCTGATTAAATCTATCAAAGCCTTATAACAAATGGAAATTGCTGTCTCAGTCCAAAGTCAATGATCATATTAAATGCACATTGAAACTAATAGCAATTCCAAAAATGGTATTTAAGTAGTGCTGATGTGTAACTTCACTAAAGAAGTCAGATAGATCTCCAATGACACTGTGGTCTCATGTTGCCTGTAATAAAGAAAGAATGAGTTGACTTGCACTTTAGCATTAACTGTGAATGTCCTTGCTGTGAAATGACTATTCCTATTTTCAATTTTTTTTTTTTTCCTTGCCCTATGATATTGGAACAAATCACCATTCAGTACAAAGAAATTCATAATAGCTACACTAAAAGCCATGTCCTTTCTTCTTAATATAACATAATTTATGCATAAATTTTATTTCTAGGGAGCAAAAGGACTGAGCAGAATAGCCCTAACCCAGAAGCAGTCTGTTAGGTGAACCAGAGTAGACAGTGAGACTGTGAGACATGTCACAGGAAAAAATAATGATACATAATACTGTAGTTTCTTTTACTTATGCCATGTGGCCTTTTACGCAGCTTCTATCAAGTTTAGGATTTTTAGCACTGTACCTTCTGCTGCAAACTCTTCTTTGTATTACCAAAGGAGATCCTCTACAGCAGCTGAACTTGTAAATGCTTTTTTAGGATAGATTTTTGGCAATACTGGTTTCTTTTAAAAAAATAAAGGATTTGAGACTGTACACAGTAATAGCTGTAGATAAGACAGAGACTGGGTAGAAACATTGCCTAGATGTGTTCAAAGTTATTTGATCTGGAGATAGTGATTTGTAGTTCTATTTTTACTTCCTTGGGAAAGGTCATGAAATCCTGAAAAATATTGCTGGAAAATGGCAGACTGCCCGTAGTAATCATGCAAAGAGGGCATGTCTTCCTGATCGAATGCAACAGAAATTGTGTCACAGCAAAGGGAATGTTGAAGAAATTTTAGGGCAATCCTAAAGAAATTGATATTAGAAAGGAAGAAGTGTTATTTAATTCTAGGGAAAGTACCTTTGAGAAACAAAGAGCAGCTGAGAGATGTCATTGCTTCTCTCTAACCTTGTTTAATGATATATCTATATAAATGATGTAAATAAGATGGAGATTGTTGTGAAAGAGAAGTGTGGTGAGCAGAACTGAACAAGCAATGAAACCATTCCTGTTTTGAATGAGGTCTTGATTTCCTTTGGATTTTAGGTTCCTGCTGAAAAGTAGATGCTGGTTGTTAATGTACTTCTCTTACTCCAGGGGTTTACTCACTCTAATTTAAGCTGCTCTACGCTTATGACTTAAGTGCATATCATATATCACAAGAGATCAGTTAGATGAGTTGGCTGAATTTTAATGATGAGGTGGAAGATATCCCCATTGTGAGGGTTCCTAGTGACCCAGTGCAATAGCTCAGATGCCAAAGCTGTGCAAATATTTCTTAACATCACTGGGCCCTAAATCTATATACTTTTCTTGGAAGAAAATACTTTCTGCTTAGATCTGTCACACCTAATGTCACATGTGGCCATAGTATCTGCCCTGACAACGGGCCCTGGCTTATTATGTTACCCAGTATATCAATCTGAAATTTGACACAAGGGAACTATGTAACCTCTGCAATATGACACACATTGGAGCTCTTATCTCAGCAACTCATGATCTCTGTGGAAGGTGAATAAAATATTGACTGTGAAAACAAAATGCTGATGCTGGTCTCAGCTTGGAAGGTACCTTGACAACTTTGGCACACATTTCAAAATGGTTAGGAAGCTCCTTGATAACCATATTGTTCACATGTTGGGCAAAATTTGTAGTCACACTGAGACAACTAGTGATACCACAGACATGTCATTACACAGTGATACAATACACTTTTGTCATATTGTTGCCTTTTCTGATAATAAAAAAATGCACAAGAACAAAAAAACCTCCAGAAGCTGGCTGAACTTACTGGTTGTTTGGGATTGTTTTCACCAGTCACAGTTTTTGCTGGCCCAGGCAATGCAGCTCTGCAAGCTCAGCCTCAGTCTCTCTTTTATCACAATGGCGAAAGTGTCACTGCTTTTCCCACAGCTGCTCTTGCTTCTTGAGGGCTCAAAGCTAATGCTGTGTACCGCAATGTAAAAGGAAAAGATCTGTTTTGTTGCCTGCTGCTTTCTCCGCTGGCCACAAAATTCCCTGTTTCCCCATTCTGTTGCTCAGAAAGCTTGTGTCACTTTGATCAAAAATGAATCATAAGAAACGTCCCAGTAATATGAGAGAAACAATTTCTGTTTGAATAAGAAACAGAATCAGTATAGCTCCCAAAATCTTCAGGACCAGTGTAAGGTTAAAAGTG
Organism: Pelecanus crispus; assembly: GCF_030463565.1. Taxonomy (NCBI): domain Eukaryota; kingdom Metazoa; phylum Chordata; class Aves; order Pelecaniformes; family Pelecanidae; genus Pelecanus; species Pelecanus crispus. The sequence goes on along the minus strand of NC_134646.1, from coordinate 59,591,102 downwards.
GAGGACAAAGCCTCCAGCTCTGTAACAGCGGGTTTATGTTTTCATGAGAATAATTAGTTGCCTGTGGAAAAGGGCTGTTATTTTTTATAGGAAGTACACAGAGCACAGAGACAATCCAAACCACACTCCTGGTGGACAAGCAGATGTCTGATGAGCATCAGCAGAAGCTGAGGACCTTCATTCACAGGAGGTTACACCACAGAAAGAGAGGCACCCCAGGCCATGATTAAAAGGACAAATAACGAATTAACACAAAAGGGAGCCACTTATTTTGCTCTAATGTCTCTAAACCATTAAAAGAATCTTCTTCAAAGAAACTGAGTTCTTCAGCAAGTCAGTCTTTTCCAGCCCAGAGGAACAACCAAAAAGATTGATCCTGTGATGTTTCTCATCCGACCCATGCAAATGCTACTGCATTTAAGCTAGCAAAAATACATTAAAATACATTTTTGAAATGCTTGTGTTATTTGGATGATATAAACAGGTTTGAAAATGTAAGAGTGGATCCATACTATTTGGACAACTGTAAATATATGCAGATAATCTCTTCCAAAATGAAACCATACCTCAGAATATCTTAAGTAGGTCATGGGTATGTTAATTATACACACATATGTGTGTGTGTGTGTGTATATATAGTATATGCTATTGATATAGCATCTCTATGTATACACACATATATAAACAATAATGTTTGAAGCATGAGCAAGGATATGGGCCTGTTTAAGCCTTCCCTTTCATGCTTTGATATTCATCATCGACTGTTCATCATGCTTGTATTTACAGTGCCTGCTTTTTAGGACACCGAATCATTTTGCTTTCTGTGGAATACATTTATTTGGGAAAATGCAATAAATAACAAGAATATTTACAAATAATATTATTTTTATATGAGCTTATCTTTTTTCTGATGTCTTCCAGCACCTCTCAGAGTTCACTAAACAAGACTGATCATGATTTAGTAAGACAGAGATTATTTTCCCCCCAGACTTGGCTCTGAAAGAGAACCAAACTAAAACATTATATTTACAGGGCATTTCTGCATTCTGGCAAGAGATGGCAGATTATAAAGATGTTAATGAGTTCATGTAGGAAGTTATCAAGGTAGAGCTGTCTCTATATAAAAAATAATTTTTGTCACACAGAGAAAGCATGAAAATATATTGATCACTGATGATGTTATGAACTGCAGATGAAAAGATAAAATAAAATGTGCTCATATGGAATAAAAAAAAATTTACAGTAATTTATATTTTTCCCTTGTAACAACAAATCCTGCAATTTAAGTCTTCATTTGGCAATGATGATAAATTCATGTCAGATAGATGTTTTAATAGTAATTCCTCAGCTTGGGGTATCTAAAGATTTTAGGCTGGGTTATATGGAGGAAAAAAGTTGTTTCAGTTCCTAATTTCAAAGTAATGTTGTTTCTCATATCCCTTTTCTTTCCTTCCTCCATCCCCTAACCCCGCACTGACTAGGCACAGCACTTCAAATGTGAGATAAAAAATACTGTAAGCCATACTGGGTTCCTGTAATTCCCACTGAAACACCATTAAGTGAAGAAAAGCTGTCGGATATAAAACCTGCTGATCCTTAGGGATGACTTGGAGGACATTTTGCCTTTAATAGCTTCATCTCTTGCCAGGCTATAATTCACTTATATTTCTGTCAACAGTCTCATCAATGTATGACTATGACTTTCATGAAAATTACTGTACTATAAAACTTTCTTTACTGTGTGATCTTAATTGATTGATACACAGGAGGAGAAAGACAACAGAAACATGATACCATATTATTTTGCTCTCTGCTCTCAATAACCCTGTCTGCTAGGAAATAAAATTACAGGCAGCACTGCTGCAAATGATTTTTACATGCCTTTGAAAAGACGGTAAGCCAAAGGGCAAGTGACCTTAACCAGCAGAAATCTACAAAGATATCTTAGAAAACACCTGAACTGAAACGTGTTGTTTGGGCTGGGGATGGTCAGTCAGTCCAGCCTTGCTCTTGTGAGTAGGAGGGTTAATATGCAAGGGACTGCTTTGAAAAATAAAGCTTTGCAGGCTCTGAGCACTGGGAAAGCACTTTCAGCCTAGCATTTACTGGGGGACGCTGATTTCGATGTGATAACCATAACTGCAACACAAGAGCAACCAGGATTTTTGGCTGTGTACATTAAGTTATCTGGATCACATACTAAAACACAAAGGAAGACTGCAGACATTTTGAGGACAGCTTTGGCCTTACCCTGAAGGCAATGGCATTTTGGTGAAGGAAGCCCATGGGAGCGAGACTGAGGTTGCTGTGTGCAAGTAGTGCAAGAGAGGTGGAAAAGAAAGCTGCCTTGTCCCAGTGCGGAATGCCCAGCTTGCACTGACTGAGTCAGTGTGTGGTCACATTGGGACCAGCTGGTTATGAGGGAATTTAATTGGCTTCGGCAAAATTTGGGAAAAGACAGATGTTGCAGGGCTCACTGTGCTACTGCAACGTGATTGTCATAGTGTAATTTCCCACTGGTGTGTTTCGCATCCTCAGAAGCCCAATTAACCAACTAAGCTTTGCTTGCAGCAAGCAGAACTAGGAACGCACTGGTTTTCCCTGGGGCAGCTACTTACTTGTTTTCTGCGTGCCAGGAAAAAATAAAAAGTTGTGTTTTTCAGTTAACTGAACCAGAGCACCAGCCCTTTATACTGACAAGGCTTTAAAAAGAGGCTATTCTCTATATTCACAATGTCTTATATCTCCAGTGCACTCTAATGTTTTCCTTTCAAAATGACACAGCCAGGGCTTTTCATCCCTTTTGCTGGGCAGCACATAACTTTCTATCTGACCCAACCCCTCCCAAGCCATTTCCAGAACACACTGTTTCTTTAGCTGTACAGCTCTCTGATCACTCTCTTCAGGACCTTAGACCTCTCATCTAGGTGATTCTGCTTACTTTTCTTCTTTGGATTTCCCTCTTCCCCTTATATCTAGGAAAACCAGCTGTACTACAGCCAACTCCACATACACAGCATCCTTTCAATTCTTTAAAGAGCTCAGGGAAGGCATAAGAGGTGCTCTGCCCTATGCAAGCCGGTCTGTGTACTCTACCTCTCTCATGCAGAGATGTGTTGAACACTGCATCTATTAAAGAACAAGTCTGACAGTAGAAGATTTAGATTATTCCTCTTATTGTCAGAGAAACAGTCTCCTACTTTTCTCCTATCTTTCTCTAAGACAATCTGTGCAGTTGAACTTCTTGCTAATGGTTTTCTGAAGAAAGGTGATGGTTCTCATTTTTATCAGCTACATCATATTTAGTCCAGCCATCACCATTTATTTCCTGTGTAAGCCTTGTGCATTGGCAAAGATACCACAAAGATACTTTTCATTCACCCATGGTACAGAAGATGGGCTGAGTGACTGGAGTGTTTTAGAGAATGCTGTCCATTTACACAGGATCCATACTTATTCTATGGTAACAAGATGTGAAGCTTGGCATTTGAAGACAGATTATCATTACACAGTCAACATCAAGAGGAGCTTTGGATGACTTGAAAAGGCATAAGAATAGCACCAACTTCTTGATCTGCAGAATCCAGAGGTCTTAAGAGAGCAGAATGGTTCCTGGTCTTCACAGTAATCCTAGAGCAAGGCTCCACTGTGAAACAGAAGACAATGCACACACAAAAAGTGCACACACTTAAAAATGAAAGTTATAAAGGAGAGTTGCTAACTCTGCATAAAATTCACATAAATGTCAAAAAAGACGTTTTATTTTTAATGATCCATCTCTATCTGTCGAGGTTCAAAGCTTACTAAAACTCCAAACTGAAAGTTTGTTACATATTAACTTACAAAAAACCATTCTATTATGATAAGCAGTGAAAGTTGGAGGCTTACAAATGGGAATGGGGACTTCATTCTAACATGAGATCTGACATCACTACTGTCCAGACACGTGAATTGTTAGTACAGATAGGTGTTCTTGGACATCCCCAAAGGAGCAGGACTACAGCCATATATGTCCTTCCATGTAGGTTAATAGGTTCAGGGAAGAAAATAAATACTTCCACAAAGCATAAAGGACTCTTCTCTGTGCCTTAAAGACATTGCACAGGTCTTGTCTTGGTATAGATCTGCAGGATTTATAGGTATTGAGGGATCTTGAATCATTTTCTTTCACCTAGTTAACACCAAACAGGTTGCATTTAACAAATGTATATCTCCAGAAGAGACATTTAATCTTGATACAAAGACAAGAAACAATTACAAATTCACCATTTCCCTTAGGATTTCCCTATAATGATTAATGTTCTTCATTGTTGGAAAAATGTCATGCCAGAAACGTCTGGCATTACATTCTGTCCATATGTTCTTATTATGACTCTACTATATTAAATATCCCCTTAATACATAATGTATTGCTGTGAAGGCACTTGCAAGCAGTAATCAAGCCACCTCTCAAGCCCCTGTTTTTGGGCTGAACAGATTGGGTTCTTAAGCTCTCACTGCAAGGCAATTTCTCCAGCCTTTAGATCATTCATGTGGCTTTCATCTAGAGATATCCTAGCTACCTTTTTACTATGCAGACACTTAAACTGTACACAGTTTCATAATATTAGTGTCAGTCTTGGCATAGCTAAAAATAAATTAATTTATTTTCTCATACACCTAATACTAATTTAAGTATCACATGACTGCGAGCCCTTTTTACTGCTGCATCATATAGGAGCTTATGTGGAATTGTTTTTTTATTAGCAATATGATACCAAGTCTTTTATTCCTTTGAAGCCTGCACTTGGTTTCTAGCATTAAAACCTTGCATAGATGTTTCATTTGAATACTGATGTAGGTTACTCATCCTGGTAATCTGTTCAACTCTTCTGCCATTGTCTCTGCGCTCCCCATAGTTTTACTTATCTACTCTATTCACTATGAATAAATATTTTTAACACTTTCTCTGATTGTTAATGGTCAAAAACACTCTGAGATGCTCGGGGTAGAAGCATAAAATACTATCACAGGAAAAAAAAGAAAAACATTAAAGAAGCAAAACCAGATTACTTGTGAACACGTTTGCACATCCCACATCCTGACATCCTGTCTCTTTTGTATGTTTCCAGCATACTTGGTTTTGGTCTTAGTATAATTTTAAACTCCTTTTTATAAACCTTAGTACTCTTTGGGACAGAGATAGATTTTTTTTTCACTGTGATGCTTAACTTTATTTATTTACAGAAAATTGATTGCTCATGAACTATATTGATTCCATGTTTATTTCCCCCTTCCACATGCATTTGCCAGGTACTGTTTTCCCACCCCACCCAAACTGCTGCCTTGACCTCAGCATTGATTCAAATAGTCTCCTAAATAAGAATTTCCCCTGTCTTGGAAATGCAATTCTTAAACCAGACCCATTTCTTATGGCATTTTAACAACGTTCTAGGAAAAAAAAAAAAAAAAAAAGTATTTTTTCCTGCAGAATTCTTACTTTTTTGTCTCAGTCAAAATTTTCATCAGTTTTGGGAGACAGAGGCAGACTGCCTGGAGTTCACCTGTCTTTCTTTAAAAAGCCATATCTTTAGATATTTTTACTGCAGAAGTTCTACTGATTGTACAAAAAAATCTTCAAGAATATAAAGGTCCACCCAATGCCTGGCAAGTTCTAGGATACAAACATGCACAACAGAGAAGCATAAAAGAAAGCTCAAGGTAAAACACAAAATGAACAACTAGACCATACTGCTTGGACAGGTTTATTTTTACCTGACTAAAAGCTTGTTCTACTTAAATAAGCAGACAAACCAAACCAGTTACAGCCTGGTAACCTATATATAGCTTGAATGCTATTGAAAAAAAGCAGAGACAAAAGCAAAATGAATCACTCCTCTGCCTTAACAGAATGCCCCAGCCCCAGCCCCAGCCCCTCTCTCCTTTTTTTTTTTTTTTTTTTTCCCCACCCTCTCTTTTGAATGTGTATCCCAGACTTTTATTTTAAAAAGGTTTTGAGCTTAAGTATGTTCAGGTGCAACCAGTTACTTCCCAGCTGGGATACCACCAAGCCCCTAAATACTAATTTAACTCATTAGGTACCTACTCACAGTCTGGCAAAGAATGGTCATTCCCCCAGGAAAAGGGCTGTGTTGCTGAAAGCTGCTAAACCCTTAAGTGGTGCAGGAATAAAGCTGCTTTCTCAGCCCACAGCTTGCTGTCGTGGTGCAGTGATATGAATACAGCTTCTGCAGTCTGTGGATTATGGCAGGGTAAATTCATTGTGCCTTTGCAACACCTTGAAGCTCAGAACCTGTTTCTAGGGTGAAATCGGTCCCTTTGGTAACGTTGTGGGGCTTTTGTCATTGTTGCAGTCATGGAAGATTGGACAGGCTTTGGACTTTGTATAAGAACATTAGAAAACTCTAGTTGTAGAAGGAATATTTAAAGCACTTACTATACTGTGTTCTTTTTTGATGTCTGGTAGATACCTTTTTTTGGTCCTTTTCCTTTCTATCCCCTTCCCTCCACTACAGCCTGAGGGACCTGTATTGTGTTTTCAGGAGAGACTGTCTCTCCTGCTGTGTGGAATCATGTTCTGTCTTAAATAGGGGATATTCATGAAAGGAAACACTCAGAGGTTACTGAGAAGCTTCAGCACAACCTCAGATGCAGCTTCCTTGGTATTAGAATTAGCACAATGGCTAAGTAAAATATGCTAAGTAATTGTGTAATTGAATGCCCTAGATTTTCCACCAGATTAACAGCTGGGCTGTGACAAGTATACATGTATTCCCAGAGATGGTGAAGTCAGTATCTGTAAAAAGTTTCTTCTAGACTTTGTCTTCACAGAATAGCAAACATTTCACTAGAATACACTTCAAAAAAAGAAAAAAAGTACTTTTTTTTTCTTGCCTTGCAAACCGATACTTAACACTTGGTTGAGAAGAGCAAGCACAGGAAAAAGTTCCTCATCACCCCTTGTGGGACACAACTCTCACAGCTAACAGAAAAGACACTGAGTGGGGTGTTGATAATTAGAATCCTGAGAAAGTACAGCAGGAGCTAATAAGCCAACCTGCTACATGCAGGGTGTGTTTAATATTAATAGCCTCTGTGAGTCTGCAGATAAACTAGTGGATGATGCTGGAACAAAGCATTTTACATACCCTTAGTTCGGGTAAAGTTTTGGGAACCTGCATCAAAAGAGTCTGTTGTTATGAGTGTACTGCTCAGAAGTAGTACAAAACATTGTTACTCAGTTTTTGTGCACGTGCCATTTTCTTTGCCTCTGTGGTTGTCACGTTTTTGGTTTGGTGTTGTGGTGGGGTTTTTTTGGGTTTTTGGTTTTTTTTTTTTTTTTCCTGTAGGTCCACACTTGTTTTGATCTTTCTTGCTGCCTTTCAGGGCAGCAGCCAGCTCGGACTTGGGTAGAGGACACCCACAGCAAGGACGAGGGCAGATTTGTGCTGTCCAGTAACCTCTGGGTCTGGACAACTGCAAGCTCTCCCACACCTGAAATAGATCTTGGGGCCTTCTGTTGAAGTTAAGCTCTGTAGAAAGACTAGCACAAAGTTTGTTTCATTAACAATTGCCTGTAGAAACAATATGTTAGTAGGGTTGTTTTGTTTTACCTGACTGAGGTATTTTCCAGTTGATTCATGCTATGATTTAGAGGCACCTAGAAGCCTTACTTCAGGATTTAATCTAGTCTCTTTTTCAGTCTGGCCTCCAGAAGTTTAATAGTGGAGGAACAGTCATTGTTTAACATATCTGCAAACTGTCAGGACTTATCAATCAGAAAAATATATGCTCCGTCTCTGGTGCTCTAGTTTTTAAACTGGATTCAGCATCAGACAAGTTAGTGACTATGTACCAGCCTGAGGTCTCCTAAGAAGGAATTCTACCATTTGTTGTGTTTACTTTGCATTTTTCTTTATTTTCTTGTTTGTTTGTTTTTTTCCAAATTTTCTTGACAGAAGCTGTAAAATACAGGTTTCAGTGATTTATATGCAAAATTCCCATCCTAACAGTACTTCAGATCATTTTCTTTGCTGGGGGTAGGAAGTGAAAAACTGTCAGTTTTCCTTAATGATCAATTTACAAATTTTTCATGAGTAACAAGAAAATATTCATTTTGACATAAAATCTATTTTACATAGACACAATCTTCTGAACTGGAAGTTTAATTCAGCATTTCTTAACTGCACCTACATGATTGTCTTACCTTTAGAGCTATCAGAACATAAAGGTTATTTTTGTGATAATAATCTTCTAAATCTGGTAAAAAAAAAATGCGCAGTAATGATAGGAGTGTTGAAATAATGGAGGTCAGCAAAAATAGGAAATACTTAGAAAGGCTGGCATTTCATTTTTGTAATAAAGCTGTTTATTCTTACTATGAAGGACAATACATATGTACAAAGTAGATTGTGAGACAACATTGTTAATATATGTGGTTTTTATTGAGTCAGCTTTGACAAAGGGACTTTCATTGCAATCTTATCTGCTTTCAATACTCATGTCTCGATATCAGCTGGTTGATGCAAATAAATCTTTTATCTAACACTGATATTTGGATAAAGCTCTGCAGAAGCAGTTTCAGCAGATGGAGCTAGTGTGCTTCCAATCTCTGACAGCTGTGGAAAAAGATGAGTGCAAAAGTATACAGCACTGTGGTTAGGGATGTGTCAGGGTCAGCAACGAAGATTTTCTTTTGGCTTAGTGGAAAAGTAGCAAACATAAGTGGGTATTAACTATCCTTTATCAAGCACTGGTGGATAAGAGGAGTGCAGCTGTGTTATTCAGATACCAGTGATGTACCATAACATGGAGAGGAAAAAAAAAAAAAGGAAGCATATTAAATAGTGCAGTTTTTATGATATCTTGCTATTTTGCACAGTTACTCTCACACAGTAATACATTGTGTTCATAGAGTGCCATTAAATATTAAAGCATTCAGAAAACGTGTGGCCAATTGTTTAGGTCTTGTGGGACATGTTGGTCGTATTTGACTACAGTAAGCAAGGAGATGCCTCTGTGCAGCTGCAGCCACTTAATTCAAGCCTGCACTGACCTGAAGAATGTACTTCAGTTGTGTTCTGTGACAAGGGCCTTGTACAGCCATTGACATTTACTGAGATTTTTAAAGTAGGGAGATGCTAGAAGTACCCCTCTTCACAGCAGAGTAGTCATAAGATGCCTGCCAATTAGTAAAAATTAAGCCTGTTGCTCTCCACTCTTTAAACCATGAATTTCCACGCTGAAGTCCAATTTTCCTAGCTCCAGAGGTATCTCCAGCCTCCCCAATAGTCAGGGTACAAGCTGCAATGAGAGCTCCTAAACAGTTCACATTCATACCAAGGTTTTCTCCTTTTTACCTTTAAGCTAATTTAAAGGATCCTGTCCTGCACTGGCTGTTCCTGCAACAGTTGCTCTTACAGCATGAAGGCCCATAGTTGTCCGAAGGTCAAGAGTTTGGGAGAAAAGGATATGTTCTTGGACATAATGCTCAGGGCCCATTTTGAAGCATGTGGAACTCCATGGCTGTACCTGCTGTTGCTTCCTGTGCAGAAGGCCATGAGCCACACTGCAGTGAGTGTGTGAGGGAGACAAAGGCACCTTGTACCTACACTAGCAGACCTGTCCTTACCGTTGCAATCACCCTGGGTTCAGTTCTCAAGTTCAGTAGTTATCATTCAATATACTAACAAATGCAGAAGGTGGGAGTTTCTCACAAAAGCCTGCTTCGCAGTCCTGGAGGCTAACAGCAGATAAAAGAAAATGCTCAGAGCTGTCAGCCAGTTTTTGGAGTTGTCCTGCCTTGGGTAGACCACCTGAGTGACTTGGGATTCAATTTGCATATCCATATGTGCAGGCAGGGAAAGGGTAGGAAGGCAAGAAGGCAGAACAGTTTGGGAAACTTTCTAGTCTGCACAAAACTTCAGGTTTTTCCATTTATGACATTAACTTTCTAATAGCAAAATGTGTAGATGCTGGTGGGTAGTGAATGGCTGCCCTCTGTCCTCATGGGGGGCAAGGGTTCACCCTGTTCACACTCGTGACAACTTCATTTCAGTGCATTGAGCAGAGTTATGTGCTCTTTCAGAAGTTTATATGCGGTATTGGTGCTGTTGGGTTGTACCTTCTCTGCAGTTCTTCAGTTCTTACATTGTGATTTAGTGTAGCACATTATATAAGCAGTGTGTGAAAGTTTCAAAGCCATCGTTGGTCATTGTTACAGCAGCATAATGCTGACAAGCAACTGATGGAAAGAAAGGGTTTATTGCTATATGTTCTCTCCTTCCCTTTTAGGTCTTCAGCTTCTGTACTTTAGCATCTCCACACGCTGCTGAATTCTTGAACAAAGTTTCAGTGGGTATAAAGTAGGGCATTATTTTGTTATCTGCATGTCTGATACTGAAAGGACAATTTTACTGTACTGTAAAATGCCTACTGCAACAACAAACTAATGTGGTTTTGCACACTGTCCTAGTTTTGGCTGGGATAGAGTTAATTTTCTTCCTAGTAGCTGGTATAGTGCCGTTGTGTTTTTCAGTTTCCCGTGCTCTGCCAGGTACACAAGAAGCTGGGAGGGGGCACAGCCAAGACAGTTGATCCAAACTGACCAAAGGGCTATTCCATACCATATGACGTCATGCTCAGTATAGAAACTGGGGGGTGTTGGTTGGGGGGCAACGATCGCTGCTTGGGGATGGGCTGGGCGTCAGTCAGGAGGTGGTGAGCAGTTGCATCACTTGTTTTTCCTTGGCTTTGTTCCTCTTTTTGTTGTTTTCTTTTCACTACAATATTATTATTATATTTTGTTTTGTTTTATTTCAATTCAGTTATTAAAGTGTTCTTAACCCATGAGCTTTTTTACACTTGCCCTTCTGATTCTCTTCCCCATCCCACCGTGGAGGGGAGGATAAGCGAGCGGCTGTGTGGTGCTTAGTTGCTGGCTGGGGTTAAACCACGATACACACACATATATAAAACTGATGTTCTGGTTTTGAATTCACATTGTTGATTTCATGATCTAATTTGAATTTATTTGACTTTAAAGATTCTCTTGTGCAAATTGCCATCTTTGTTAGTATTTCAAGCCTTTGTTCCATAAGTCTGTCAGATCTTACCAAAGCTGAACCCTTACTGGGTTCTATCCTGCTCTTAGATACCAGGAATGTAGTGTAAAAACGTAGGCAAAGGAATTCAGCATATGTCAGAATCTGCTCTGGGTTTCATATGGCCAATATTAGTTACATAGAGCATACATCCATCGCTAATTATACTTGGAATGTAATTTCCTCTAAAGGAGTGAGCACTGCAAATTGTTGCTTAATTTTCCTTGTTACAATGAATCACCTGAATAATGACAATAAATCTTGACTGGAAACCCAGAGATTTGGAGGTTGTCCCAGGTCTCTGACAGAATTTCTGTATGACTAATACCTGTATAACTTGTGGTCTCAGTCTCTAAAACAGTACTTGTGCTCATCTGTTTTTGTAAATTCCTTGAAATCAATGGATGAAAAGCATTGTATGAAAGTTGGCTTTAACATTGCAGCATTGTCTACAAAAGAACATGTCCACAGTTTCCTTTTCTGCCATGAATAACTTGTCTATGTGGAAAGCTGGAGCACAATAAATTAGTGTGAATTTACAGTGTATGATTTACTCTGCACTGGCTCCAGGTGAGGACATTCTCAGTATAACTATCCATCTCGCCTAGCTGCAGGTATCCCCAGGCTTCTGCACTGCCGATGGAGAATCTCCTGCAAAGGGAGATTCAGAGCAGGTAAGCTAGACATGATTTCCTCTCCAGAGAAACTTCTTTCTCTCTCTCCCCACAGTGACTATAAAGAGAGTCTAGGAAGATTAGCTTCCGCTTCAAGTGATGTGATACCTTTTCCTCTCACCTGTTCTGCCTCTTACCATGGCCTGCAAGACAAATTCTTCCACATTTAGTTTGGAATTAATTGTACATGCTCTAAGGGGTATACTCATGGGGCCCAGACTCCCTCCACAACTAGCAGAAAAAAAGAAAAAATTATTTAGAAATTGATTCAGAGTGGGAGACTGGCACAGGTATAGCCGAGATGCCTCTCTTCTCTCTCTCTCATTCCCTATTAGAAGTGGTAGTAGACTATCCTTCCAAGCATAAAGTTAACCTTTGTGATAAGCAGATAAAGAGGTGGCACAAAGGAACTCATAATTCACACCCTCCCTAATTCACAGCACTCACTCACTTCATGTTGCCAAGCCAAAGTGATATATAGCTTAATAACAAAAATGCTGCCTGTGTAGAAACTCCCAGAAAGTGAATCAGGGTCCCAGGGGCAAAGACTCTGCATCCACTCCTGGGAGTTACTAGTACTCCAGGTATTGCCAGTGAAATACTTAAATAAGTGACATACAGTATTATTTTCCCAGTGGTAATACTTAATGAAGCTAAAAGTACATTTGGTTCTTCTGTACATCTCTTCTTCGGTGAATCTAGGTACTGTGCATTTACAACTGATATGACTATTGCAATAAAATATCATCAACTTGCTGATGCCATGGTTTTAACCCCATGTGACTCACCAAAATTGCATTATGCAGTAAAATAACTTTAAAGGGAAAAGGGGTCATAGAACATGGCCAACAACAGCACATGAGAGGCAGAGCTGTGCAAAGACTAGTGTAGGAATTGCAGACTTTGCTAATAAATGCTTTCTGTCAGGTTCTTGGCAGGAAGCAGATAGAAAAGCTGTAAATCTATTGCAAAAGACAAGTAGAGATCCTGTCTTCTGATCTGAGTTCTGGGCTGGCAAAGAGATCTTGCCCTTTTGACAGTGTTGGTAAAGCACTCATCAAAGACTGGAGTACTGAAGGAGGTACATGAAGGGAAAGAGCTTCTATATTGCATCAGCTGTGGTTAAAGAACGCATCAATCAATGATCATTGAACAAAATTTAGAACATCATGCAATAACATTTTCCTTTGAATTACTCCTGTACACAAGTCAATCAACAATTGAGATCTTAAATAGTTCTGTAAAATAACAGCAAAGAGATTCACAGTAACTGGAGAAGTCTTTCTAAAAGCAGTATGCTGGGGGTGGGGTTTGGGGGGAAAGACCAAGAGATTTAGTTGTTGAAATAGTTTTGGTTCCTCCTTAATGAGGAGCCTGCTCTTAACTTCTTTAGGTGCTCTAATAGTTGTGACTGACAAAGATTGATTGTTACGATGTGAAAGGATCCTTTTCTGTCCTGTGTATTCTAGGATCTAGCATAGTAAAATTTTGGTGTTAATTAGCTACATTAATATAAACAATTATGGAACTGGGAGATCAGTCTGTAGCAAGATAAATCCCCTCAGCCAAATAAAATCTGAATTTTATGGATTGTTTCATTTGAAGTTAGCTGAAAACTTTTCTGCAGTAATTTTTAAACCTTTTTTCCCCTCAGTGTGGATGCTTTCATTTTTTTTGTTTGCATACACTTGATTTCTTATCATTCTCCCCTTATCTTCACTGATGTGAAAACAGGCAGGAGAAATGCTTTTAACTTTTTCCTTTTGTACATAACACAACAACTATGTGTGGAACAGATGGAAAGTGTCCTATGCAATATACTTCGTCTGGATTACTATTCATGGGGTGTATGTCTTGTTTAAAACTCAGGAGTTTTGTAAATGTCATAGGAGTTTGTGTATTTTTTGCTTCTTTTCTGGGATTAATTTTCAGTGGCACACTATTTGGTCTGGAGATTTATTTGGATTAACACACTTTTTTCTTATGTCAAGGATTAACACACTTACGTTTTTTAAGTCAAGGCTTACCAAAATGCAGCTCACAAGACATTTGTGACCCATTAAAACTTTGTATGTCATTCAAAAATTGCTTTTTTCCTTTTGTCCACCCTTAACAGAATGAGATCATAGAATCACAGAAAACTTGGGGTTGGAAGGGACCTCTGGAGGTCATCTGGTCCAACCCCCTCGCTCAAGCAGGGTCACCTCAAGCAGGGTGCCCAAGACTGTGTCCAGATGGCTTTTGAATGTCTCCAGGGATGAAAACTCTACAACCACCTTGGGCAACCTGTGCCAGTGCTTAGTCACTCTCACAGTGAAAAAGTGTTTCCTGATGTTCAGAGGGAACCTCCTGTGTTTTGATTTGTGCCTGTTGTCTCATCTCCTGTCTCTGGGCACCACTGAAAAGAGTGTGGGTCCATCCTCTTTGCACCCTCCCTTCAGGTATTTGTATACATTGATAAGATCCCTCTTGCACCTTCTCTTTGCTAAGCTGAACAATGATATTTTGAGGTGCAGGTTTGAAAGTAAGGTAACGTGCATGCTGTTAAATAAGCCAGAGCCAAGGAAATGGTTTTGACTATTACACTATGATTACACACACTGTTTAGCTGTTAACATGGCTCATGACTTTCTTATGGCTTACTAGGTCCTCCAGACAATGCATGGGCAAGGTTGCAACCTTGCACCAAGGACTGTTCCCAAAAGGCAGGGTGGATGAGAGTATGTCAGGTTTGGCTCCCTCTTCTCTCTGTAGTCCCCCAGGTCTGTGTCAGGAGGCTTTGTACCCTTAGATATCCCTCATGCTCTACTCTAGGGCTATTGTACATACCTTCAGTCTCATATTGTGAAAATGCCTCTTTAGTTGTAGGGACCTATGTAATGTATAGAAACTCAACATCCCTCCCCCTCTGGACAGTTTTACAGGACAAGGATGGAGACTTATCGGACTGCCCAGGTAGATAGGGAGTGTAGAAAATAATAAGCCTCTTAAGTAGAAATTCAGGGCCATCCTTGGTGCCTTACATTTCAGGAAGTGAACCTTACAAAAATGTCACGCTGGTTAGAAGTATCAGCAATAATGTTGAAAAATGTACTCAAGAGGAGAAAAGAAAGCATGTTAAACTTTTTACAGTGCAGAAGAGTGTTCTGATGTCAGGAATGCTGTTATCATCTGTGGAGTGACAGAAAAAGTCTGAGGCCCTTGTTGCTCTTTACAGTCTCAAAGACGGTGCTGATTAAAAAAATAACTATTCTGAGTGCCACACTATTGATGAAAACAACACATGGAAAGCTCATCTCTCACTTGTGTCACAACAGATGGTGCCTCCTTTATGATGTGGAGAGAAAGGGGTGTTGCAGCACTTACGAATAAAAAAAAGTTGTAGAGTCTGGAGATGAAGACACTGTTTTATTCATTAGCAAACTCTTATTGCACACCTCCTTAAAATGGAGCATGTCATAAACATTGATGTTAAATGTATGAAAGTCTCCATACCCAAAAGTCTAGTTCTCTGTGGAAGACCATAAGGCTGAATTTAGAGATGATGTGTATTCACAGCCATTCAGTGGTGATTAGCAGTGCAGACCTAAAGCACATTTGGATTAGTTTGTTTTGTTTTGTGGGAGGACATAGATGTATTTCTGCTCAAGAGGAATAAAGCTAACAATATCTGTGAGGTACTGGCTGGGACTGCATAAGCTGTTTCAGCTTTTTTCATATCTCAGTGAAGTGAATCAAAAGCTGTGCAGTGGCAGAAATTCCCATCTGCCCTAATTGACTCTATGAAAACTTTGAAGGGAAATCTCAAAGAATTGTGGAAACATCAGAAGCATAGTGACACTGCCAGGTTGCAGCAAAGGAGGAACTAGTGGAGAAAAAGCTTTTTCCTTCAGGATATGAGAACCATCTGCAGTCTTTATCCAAGTCTTTATCCCAGAACTCTTCCAGGAGCAGTTCTACAGGCAAACATTTGTTCCTTTCTCCTGTGACCCAAGAAGTGCTCCAGAAGATCATAGGGGATCATAGAATCATAGAATGCTTTGGGTTGGAAGGGACCTTGAGAGATCATCTAGCCCAACCCCCCTGCAATGAGCAGATGTGCAGATACATGTTTTTGACTGAAGTGGACTGTGAAAACAAAGATAACATAATGTGAATGATGTGTGCCTGTTTTCTACAAAAACTTGAATTATGAGCCTTCCTAGCGATTGCTGGCACTCCTACAAGATTATGGTTTCTCTTCAAAGCATACCCAGATGTGAGCAAATATTCTTAAATATAGTATTAATAGTAGTATTAATAAATCTACTTTGTGATCACGGCAGACCAATGACCACTTTAGATCAGTCCTCTTCATTACATCAAATTTTCAACTCATGTCACTGCTAATAATCAGCAACAAAAATCTGCTGTGTGACTCCCAGTCAACCGTAAATTGAATAATGACACTGAGGTCCCCTTATAGAAACTTTGTGTATGTGTCATACTACATCTATGAAACTTTCTGAAGTCTTATATTGCAGGTGTGATATTTTTCTATGACTCAGACCCTGATACCCATTTGATAGATGTCTTCTGAATAAATTTAAGGGGGGAACACCTGAAATAGGTGCTTTCAGGGTAACAGTCAGATTTTATATATGATCTATGATTCTGGATCCTTCCTGGTTTTTTTAAGTGTCCCAGATAAGGAGAAAAAAAAAAAAAAAAGGATCTGTTTAACAGAGAGTGAGCAACCATCTTCCCCTGGAACCTATTTCTCACAGCAGTGATTCTACAATCAATTAGCTACTCTAAGGACAAAGCAATGTGTATCAAAATAGAAAAACCCTGTCAGAATTTCCCTAACAACATCCTGGAGGTAAGCCTTGTGATTTTTAGCACACAGAGTTACTGAGTCTCTAGAAAGACTCTATAGCTTTTATTAAGGGCAAAAATTAATGACTGCTACAAAGGACAACACTTCTAGACATAAATGAATGCAGCTCATCCTACAAAAGCTACAATATATGTTACTCAGCACTACTGGCACTTTAATGATTAATTATCTGCATATCCAAGCAGAAAAATTGTACTAATAACTTCTTGTTTTATAATAGAATCTGATATCAATTAACTGAATAATCTCTGAATTTATTAGATTGTATTAGAAAACTTTATTTCAGTCACCTTTCGACTTTGATTACTAATGCTGATATGGAGTGCAGGACTTTCTGAAATCACCTATTTCAAATCTAGAGAGTTGTCTACAGAGCATTTTTTCCCAGCTCCTGCCACTGTCTCTCCTCCATCTGCATGTGGAGAAGAGGCCTTTGCCTGAGGCGGGTCCTGAGAAAAATTTTCCCTTTATTTTCCTGAGATAATACATTAAGGAAGAAACTTGTCCTTTCTCTTCCACCATTCAATGGTGCTCTTTGTTTACATGTCATTTCCTTCTTCTGCCAATGGGGACTGACAGTTTTCTGGTTAGCTTCTTATCTGGAGTTCAAGGAGCTTTTTAGCTTGCTCGCTGCAATTTCAGTTGGCTCAGTTAGGACATATCCATCTTTCTTTCACCTTTTCAGGATTGCTGGCTTCACCATTTTTTTCCTTTAGCCGGTAGAGCTATTGTGGTGGACTTCTGTCCATGCCTTCTGCTCTTTTTTTTTTTTTTTTTTTTTTTTTGTGGTTGTTTTCAGCTTAATGGTACAGTCTGGGGGCAGGGGTTTTATGATATCTGTTTGCCTTTCTTAAAATGTCTTTCCACATTGCTGTTTTATTGTGCTTTACGGTTAGGTAAGATATAACAGATCGATAGTTCTGAATTTTGGAGATTCTGCAATCTTCAGATTCCTTAATAGTGAAGAAAATCTGCTATCTCTAAATGCAGTCTCTGGAAGGCTGTGCCAGGCAAGCTGAAGTGTGGAAGTCAGGGAGAGCAGATACCATTTTATGTCTAAGACCTCTTTGTGCCAGCCATCCCAATAGTCATCACCAAACCCAAGTTCTTCCTTTTATACATAGTGAAAAATGTGCATGTATGTAGATATTATATTTGCATACCATCTATGTACGTATATACGTACTTCTAGTTTACTCAGGTATTTTACCCACTGAATCAAGACTAGACCCCTTTGTCATTTTGATAGATAGACAACTGGATGTTTTTGGGTTAAGGATTCGAGAACATCACCACTTACATTTGTTCTGTAAAGAGCATAATAAGTCTTGGTTGTTCCTCCATTCTGGAAAATACTAAGAGCAGGAACAACTAGAAGTCAAATATATCCAGTGGTCCTTCATGAAAAATAAATTAACAATGGAACAAGTCCAAGTTGTGATGTTAGTTTTGGCTCTAGGAAGTAGCTTTACAGTAGTTGATAACAAATCTATCTATACATCTATCTATCTATATCTGAAGAGTGAGTCCTCAGACCATATTTCTTTAGGTATTATGACCCTAAAGGGTTGATTTAGAAGTTTATTTTTTATTTTCAGTTTGGTTTTTTTATTTTTTTTTTTTAACTTTTTCTTTCAGAAATGGCACCTGTTCTTTCTTACCTTGTCATCCTAAAATAATGATGTTTTTTGTTTTTCTCAAAAGTGGGAAGAGCAAGCAGGTAGCACTTAAAACTGCAGCATGCAGTACCTGTTGTTTTGTGTGAATGTGGCTGCAGGGCCAAGAGCATCTTTGCACTGAAGAGACAACTAATTAAAGTACACAGCAAGTTCCAGCTCCCCTGCCTTAGAGTTGTGTACCTTTCAGAGTAAACAGTGTAATTGCTAAATACAACCTGTTACTGCTTTACTGGAGTTTGCAACATACTGAAGCAAAAGCTGGAGGGTAAGTGGAATGAATTAGCACCTGTTTGGTCCTTGAAGTTTACATACTTTTGGAGAATAACAGGGAATAATGTCCCTGCAGGATTTTGCGTGAGTACCTGTTGTGCTGGCAAATTAAAGGAGCTGAGCAAATTAAAGGTTTCTCAGGGCTACTGCTGCTTGACACTGTCCTTGTTGGGAAATTTGTAACTACCTTATTTGTCTCGGCTTTTGTCCAAACAAACCTTGACAGACAGTGGAATAAAGTCAGAGGTCCATCTGAGCAAAGGGGTGATTCATGATCTAATGTCAAATATTCACATCTGTCCCTGAATCAAGTATCTCATAAGGAGAAGGTGAGCTGTTCTACTTGAACATTTACTCTTTCTGAAGCAAATACAAAAATCCAGTAATTAAATGAAAATAAAGAAGAACCCCCCCCCCCAAACCAAACAAAAAACCCAAACAAAGATATCTAGAAAAAGAAAGTTTAAATATATTGAACAGCTGCAGTGTTTTTCATATGTTTCTATAAAATAACAGGATGCTGTTTCTCTGGGGCCAGGTTGATACTAGTGTGTGGAGCTAGAGAGGGGACAGACAGGTGCCACTTTGCTCCAGCCAGTTCTGTGACCCGCGGGGATTGTGCCAGCAGCATGTCTTCCCCAAGAAGAGATGCAGGGAAAAAAGCAGAACTGGTTGCCTTAGATCCTCACCATGTCTCAAGAGAGTCCTCTGAGACACAACAAGTCTTCCCTCCCAGAGTCTGGTCAGAGTACCCATCTCCAAGGCCAGAGATGGTAATGCTCAACATTAAGGAGTAAAACTTTCAGCACAGTCAATGCAAAAATGTTATCTGCTGTGTCATGCTTCTTGCAAAACGATGCAGATCTGAAAGACACAAAAGGGCTTTATCTTGTATTTATTTAACAAATATTCATGAGAAAGAAACATTGTTATTAACTTATGATATTCTATACATCCATTTTTTCACACCTTTAACTTCCAGCTTCAACCACCTTTACTTAATTTGCTAGTTGCAGAAACAAAGCAACAAGGTAGCTGAAAACAAACCAACACACAGCTTTAAAGTAAAGGCTCTCAAATACTTTAAAGCAAATATTTTTTTTTCCTTATAGAGTCAGATGACAAATACTGCTTGATAACTGTTACTTTTTAGCTCTCAGATTCCTCTTTTAAATCTCATTAAGCATTATCAGATCCTTGAAAGATTCAGTATCTCACTTCTCATTCTTTTCTGTGATTAAGGAGATTACCAGCTCCTTCACAACTCAAAACTGAGTCCTTCTCTTTCACAGTAATTGATACCTGACTAAATTTTTTCTCTCTTTTTCTTTGCTAATCTCAAAATGGGTATTTTGGCATTTACATAATCTCTATATAGAGACTTTTAAGAGTAGAGACATTCAAATGTTTTGAAAATTAAGGTAAGAGGTAGGAATATGAAGAATATTAATCACATTTGAATATTGGGTGTTGAAACTCTTAAGAGGTCATGTAAATAGATAGCTTTCTCTCTGGCTGGAACCAGGACAGGGCTAGCTAAAGCCACAGCATGGTGATGAGGTGCTCTCTCCTGTTACATCCTGTGGTCTGTGAGGTCCTCAGGTCACAGGCTCCTTAAACCCTACCATTGTCCTGTGGAAAATTCAGACCTTTGCTGCCTGTTATCTTAGTTCAGATCTCAATAACGGTGTCAGTACCCCCTCTACAATGATCGGTATCACCTACTAACTCCCACCCTATTCTCTTCCAGGATTGTGAATGTCAAGCATTTAGAAGTCATAAACCAAGCTAATAATCTATCAGAGTAATTAAAAAAAAAAAAAAAAAAAAGTAAAAGTTTAAAATACTAAGTTTGGGAGCACTCTTTATTTCATTTTAGTGCTGATATATTTAGGATTCATGTTTTATCTCCAGAATGAAGAAGCTTTTTTCATATTTAATGTAAACTGAGATTACAAGTAATACCATGATTTTGATATCTGGGAAGAGTACCTGTGGTGAGACTGGCTGAAGACCTGGATATATTGGAGTTAATGTGATAGGAGTATAGCAGAAGAAATGGTTATGCAGCTTGCTGAATATGATTTTTTTGGAAGGGGCTGCTCTTATTTTGGTGCTTGCCTTAAATATGGTAGAAAGGTTGGAATAAAGTAGCAGGGTAAAAGCAGGTAATAGAAATAAATTAAGTTATTTAGTGTTTGATATATCTGCATTAGTTTCATGTATTGCTTATTACTATAATGCCTAAGCATTCCCTAAGTAATTTAGATCTGCTCTGTGGAGGCATTAATGCACTTCAGTTGAATCATCTGCTCATCGTCTTTTCCCAGTAGAGAGCCAATGCTCAGGATCCCCCCTCTCTTCATTTTTCTTCCTTGCTAAGTTTTCCTCATGCTGCTTATAGTGGGAAAGCTTTCTTGGAGAGTACAATGCATTCTGATGGTGGTCAGATATTTCTGAAAGCTGATCACATTACTACCCATTCTAACTCTCAATATGTCCTTTCTGGCCTTCATGTGTTTCATCCTTTGTGAACTGCCTAGCTGCAGTATAGCCAGGCATGGCCAGGGATGCGTTCACTTCGGGTCCCAGGTGACCTCTAAGAGTCAAACTTACATTCTGGAAAAAATAACAAAACCACCCCGGAACTGAGAGAAATAGAACACAAGTGTCGTGTTTTCAGTCACAATATTGCTAAGGAGGCAGCACTTGGCAGCCAGCAGAAGCCTCTCAAATCTCTGGAGCAGTGACTTTCTGTAAAACTGGGTGGAATAATGCAAGAAAAAGCTAATGCTGCCAGACCTACCTCAACCAGGTATTAAATTTGCTTTAATACAAACCATGTGTAGGGAGTACAAGGACTTTGCATCAGAATTGTCCTATTTTAGTACCTAGAAAGGCTGCAATAGGAGGCTTAGTACCTAATTGCCATTGAAGTGCAATACTTTTGAAAATCTCATGAAACATCTGCCTACCTCTCCTAATCCCTAATTATTTCTCTGTATCCCCTTATTAAAAGGCTATGCTTTCTCAGTAGTGCATTTTTCTGCTTATTCCAATATGGCAGTCTTTAGTCCAGTCTGTCAACATAACTGTCCAGGAATGACATTTCCTGTAGTTAGTACTGTTCCTAAATAGTAATAATATTTGCAGAGTACTGCTTGAAAGACATGTACACGTGCACTTCTTTCTTCAGTATTTTTCAATACTTGTTACAATGACAAATGTTACTTGGTTCTACGTGTATTGGACTGTATCTGTCTACAGTACTCTCACTAAACCTCACTTTTTCAATAAGGTGTATGAAAAACTGTCAATGGGTATGTGGTAATATGTATTTTCCCATTTACAAGATAATGGGAAGAGGTGTAAAACATATATGTATTTGATTGCACTCCTTTCCTTCTGTCTTTTATGTCAACTTTCTTCTTAGCTCAAAAGTTCTCAACCTTTGACAAACTGAGACCTTAAGTTGAAACAAGACAAAGTGTAATCCGCATTCCTCTCAGCCATAATGAAACTGAATGGGGCTTATAGCTTTTGAAATTTGCTTTTGGTTTGCTGAGATATGACGTTATGACTGAGACCGCTTGCTTTCAATTAGGAGCAACTCTGAGCAAATGATACGTGTATACATGTATTCATAAAGCTTCTAATGCCATGGATGCTCATCTCTGAAAAATGTGTTCATGCAAAGAATACACAATAACAGTTATTATCTGCTAGAATTTCTTCCTACATTGTCTTACTTTCCATTTTTCTATGTTCAACAGCATTGTATTTGGGAGGGGGCTTTTTATTCTTACTGAATCTAAGAGAAATGCTGAAGCCAAAGGCAGTGATGGGCTTTTGTGAGCTGTTAAACCATTATTCTGACTCTTTCCTTAGGTCATTTATTCTTGATACTTCTGTCTTGTCTTCCAGATGTGCAATGTGAGACTCATTTAATGAAAAGCGTTAACTGGAAGATTCTTAAAAACAATTGTTGAGGGGATGGTATAAGAACTTGGCCTGCTTAGAGAGACTTTAATACAGCTCAGGACAATTTCAGAAGATAGGTAAGCGTAATTTCTAGACCTGACAGACATCAGCAGCTCAATCTCTCCAGGTTTTGTTTTAAGGAGCCTAATTATTGCCAAATCTACAAGGAGGACATGCCTGTAATACCCTGAACATATTCTGCTACTGATATGGGATAAAACACCTGAAAATTCAGGATGACATTTGGTGCTCTGAATGACACGGGATCCAGTCTAATCCTGCCATCAGACCTGAAATCTGGGATCTTCAGCTCAAATCAGAGCTGTGAGAACTTTAGTGGATTTTTAGCTCAGAAGCTGGTAGTGGAAGATGAAACAGTGGAAAACAGCCCTGTTTGAAAAGGATCTGTGCAGCTCCAGTAGTTACCTTCATGAGCTCTTCTGAAATCTGTTTTTCTGCTCTGCAAACAATCCATGAGAATACTAGATATCTTTCAAAAGTTGCCTTATAGTAAGGTTCTGTATTTCTAGGATGGGTGCTGGCTGATATTCATACCAGAAATCTTTGTATATGGAAAGCAGAAAACACCACTGTGGAGTTGCTGGAGGATAAAACTTGTCAGCAGTATTTAGTTTTTGCACTAAGACACTAGAGATAAAGTATGGGAATTTGTTGCCGTGCTAAGCAACACAGTAATTCTGAGTAGCTCAATTTCAGTCCACTAGAGGTCTGTGAAATCATTTCCCAGGAATGTTTTTAATCTTGTTCTGAAGCAACCTTGCTGAGTCTGGTACAGTTAAATTAAAATAAACTTTTGATCCAGTTCCTATTGTTCTCAGATGAAAGACTACAGCCATGCAGAGTTCTATTTAATAGACATAGCATTCTAGCATGGCCAAGTAGAAAACAGCCCTAGCTGATTCTTTATTCTTGGATCAGCACAGGGAAATGCTCTAACCACTGATTGACTAATTTTATGTAAAAAAAAAAAAATTGGCTTTCCTCACGAATGGTCTTTTTTTTTATAATAGGAAGAGAGTACCATGTGGTGCGGAGAGTTCATTAGCGTGAAATACCCACCCCGTTGTGGTTCTTCATAGTGCTAAATTTACTTAGGTGGAAAAGGAGCCAAGATCCATAGCCTCACATGGCTAATGAGGCCTTATCTATTAGCATCTAGCTCAGACTGTTTGACTATGATCGACTTAATTCTATGATTGACTTGCTTTCAAATCACTTGTTAAGCCTCAAAGCTTAAGGTTCCAAATATATATGGGTTAATTGTTTTATTATTTTTATTTTTTGTGCTATACTAACTTATTTCCTTTAATTTCTATCCTAATTACAGTTAGATTACAGCATATTTTTATCCTTAATTTTATGCTGCATGTGTAGTCAGTTCAACTCAGCACATAAAAACAGCTGAAATAATGTTCTAAAAGTCATTAGTAAATTTGTGATTTTCATAATAAAACCAGTGCCTGGTGTTAGCATTCAAGAGTAGGAGCACAGCATTACAAATCATAAGATAATTGTGCCTATTCAGAAAGATTCAGGTAGGCTCCATACATCCTAATCTTTAATCCCAGTTGCTGCAGTTCAAAGAGAGTGATTGTTGAGTGCATAAACTGTATAAAAATGATGGTATTCAAAATTGCCTGAATTAATTTGAATGTATTATTTTCATCTCCACTCAGGATTCAATATTTCACTTGGTTTCAGTTATATTCTTTGTATTTGGTTCATATTCAGTATGTGGTTCATTTGTGCATCACTAAAGAGTGCTACTGCATGATGATTTTTATGTGCCTTGAAATATAATTACTGTAAAGCTGAATATCATTGATAAATGGAGGCTACTTATCAGTATTTAGCATATAGGGAAATATGAAAGGGAATAATGTAATTTGTCTGAAGCAATTAGTTGTCTAAATTAGAGATAAAGGATTAAGGATGAGACATTTAAAGAACCAAACAGAATAAATATATTGAATGTGCAAAAGTACAAACATGACACTTTCAAGTTGGTAGCGCCTTGTAAAATGATGGATGTCTTTGTACTTTCTATGGACAACCACAGAGTACCCAGTATTAAATGATGCCTAGGTGTGATATGCATAATCACCTTGGAAAGTAGTAGATAGGAAAAGCTGCAACGCCTTAGAATCTTGAAACATGCTCACTGTGGCATCTTCCACTAAAATGAGTGGGGACCACTGGCATAATAAAGTGATGGAGAGCCAAATCCTTCACTTGAAGAGACAGAAAATAGTTAGTATATTAAACAGCTTACAACAATGGTTTTTTTATTGGCTGAAATATGTTGTACTTCCTGTTAGACTAGAGTGCACTTCAGCTGCCAGGAGTCTGAGTTACTGGGCTTTTTGGAGGAATACATGATAAAGTCTGACCACTGACTAACGCTGGGATCTGTCCTGGATGCAAGTAACAGCAAATATCAAATGGGGCAGCAAGCTATGCCAAGTAGCTTTGGGCATTAATGGCATTTAAACTATATATATTAAAAATGCAAATTCCCTTTTCCTTCTCTCCCATGTTTCCAAAGGTGATCCAACACAGATGTTAACATCATCTGTATATTGATCCACGAGTCCCTTGGAAGCATAGCTTATCATCACTTGTATCATAAACCGGAAAGATAATTTTTTTGTGGCTCTTTTCCCTCAAGGAACAGTTATGGAGAAACTCACGGGAGGGCCTGGGATGTTTAGAGGTTTGTAAGAAAACTCTTACTATTTAAGTAACTAAAACTATTTAGTGGGTGTTCCACAAAAGACAGAGAAGAAAAGAAGCCTTGTGTAGGTGTTCAAATACCTAGGGCTATCTTCCTAAAAGAAACTCCAAGGTTAGCAATAAAGAGTTCCTGCAGGACAGGAAGTCTCTTCCTGGGCTTTTAAGGCATATCAAGAATTTCAGTATTTGGCTAACAGAGCAAACATGGCCTTTACTTGACTAAAAGATACCGGTCTGCAACAGAGCTTGAGAAAAAAGTACAAGAGAATGACCCTGCTCCAAGAGGCAGAATCATTTACAAAACAAGGACCTTCACTAAAGCAAGAATCCAACTCATTTTCCTCATTTCTGTGAAACCTGGGATGGTATAGCTGTCATCACTACTGTCATGAATGGGCTGTGGTATGGTAATGAAAGGAAAGTACCTTTGAAATAATTATTTACAGATAATTTTTAGAATAGAACATAGAAGGTATTGGGATAACTTTGTAAATTTATTTTATGGGCAATTTCACAGCCTTTCTCTCCTGTTGAGAATTTGATAATTGATATTGATTGTCTCTAAAGTGAGTGCAGGAATGTGTGTAATGGTATTGCTATGGTCTATTTGCTTTACATGCATTGTAGCTGAGAAAATAAATAAGACTCCCCATGTTAACAATCATGTCACAGAGAAGATCACTTTTGCATTTCTGGATCATGGGAATATATTACTAAGCAAAGATGAATCCTCAGTGGGACATATGAAGTGTCTACTCCCACTTGAATGTCTGCTTTCAGGCTCAGAGTGCAAGACCTTGGATGGAGCTATTCTAATCTGCGGTTCTGAAAGGTGAAAAACCAAACTGTATGCCCCTGGAACTGTCTTTAGAGGAAATCTTGACCCCCTTTTGTAACAGGACATAAACACACTGTATTTAGTGTAGACCTACTGTGTTGTGTGCTATCAGCGTGTTTTGGCTGACTGCTATGGCTATCAACCCAGTGAAATAGAAGAGAATCTGAGTGAAGAATTATTTTCTTCTGTGCTGCAAATTACAGGATGTGAAGGTCAGCAAAAGATCAGGGATGACTTCATGCTACTCTATTCACTTGTGCAGTGTGGAGATTTAATGCTAATGAGTAGAAAGAAAGAGCAGATACACCTGCATTCAGCAGTACACTGTGGCTTGTATGTGGAAGTTACAGTGGTTTTTAGCCGAGTGTTAGTTTTGTGGGAATGCAGGCAGATCGGAGGCCTTAATTCACACTGCCTGCATGTCTCAAGTGGATGGAACTTGCAGCCAGAGCAGGAGCATGTTCCTATCATATTGCACACAGAAATTCAGCACATTAGCTGCAGCTAATCTGTTTTGTGTAAGTTACACTGCTTGCTCCAGATTGTAACAGAAGGTGGAAAACTGAGAATAAAAGATGTTGAAAATTCTTTCCAATGTTTTCTTAGATGATGTTATTACCATCTGCATCTCTGATAAGTTTTTTTTTTTTTTTTTAAATTTTAGAGGGCTGAAAGCATTTCCATATGGAGGTGTGCAGCATTGTCAGAGTCCAATACTCCCTGACCAGGTTCTTTTAGCTATTCCATACGTGGAGGGTGTAATGTTTAATATCACATTTACTTATTTGAAGATATTCAATGTTGCACAGGATTTCTGATTTGGTAGAGTGATACAAAATATACTGAAAACACAATACAAATGTAAGTTACGCTTAGCAAAATACAGCAATTGTAATACACAGTTCAATTACAGTAGCAATGTGATTGCCATTACAGGTCTATTATATGCTCATCAGGACAACACTGGGCATCCCTGATCACCAGGGAAGCAATCCGTGGATTGAAGCCAGTTCAAGCCATCGCTGTCTTCAAATTACTTTTGCTAGTTGTCTGGTTTTTATATTCTATGTTGGGCTGAGCCACTTATTTGCTCCCCTGCCACCGTGTTGGTCTGGCTAACTCAGGGAGGCATTCACACTCTTTCAATAACTCAGGGAGAAACATTTGTGCCACCTGTTGATCCACTCAACTGCTGATAGCTGTTTGCTAAAAAAAAAGGCCATCCTCTGGTCCCTTTTTTGTTGAGATAAAGTCAGATCCTTTGCAACAGCTGTGGTCAGTCACACCCTGCATATTCCCTGAGCTTCACTGACACATCACCCTTGCCCATCTCCTCTGAGCCTCCTTCCATTGTAGGGGTTTATTGGTCAGTCACAAGTATGCAAAGCAATACTTTTTGTGTCTTCTTCCAGATACTAAAATTAGACGACACATTTTAAAAAGCGTACCAGCTACCAAAGTGTACTGAAGATAGTAGTGCAACTCTCCAGGTTCTTTAAAGTACCCTTGGTTTCTCTATACCCGCCTCTTTTTAGAGGATGAACACAGGTAGTGTACTAATTGAATGTCTGAACAAATTCCTGTTTATATTGATACAGGGTTCCCAATAGTCTACCTCTAGTTTTGTCCTCGAAGAAACACCTATTTAACAAAGGCATGTAGCAGCTCACTACTGTAATGATCCCTCAAGAGGAATTTAATTTTTAATTAAGTGAAGCAGTGTGTTTACTCTTGCTATATAGCTGATTAATCAGGGCTTTGTTAGCTGTGTAGAGGAAAGAGGCTAAATTAAATACACCTTTAATGAGATGATAGGGAATTGACCTTTGCTGTCATCTGGAGGGCAATATATAAACACAAGCACTGAGGGGATTGTTCCAGAGAGGTTGGATAATATCCTTTAAAAGGCATCTTAAGTAGTGGCAGATTGGTGGTAAGAAACCTAACTCACATGACTGAATGAGTTTTATGGAAATTGTTGAAGCTACGTCTAGATTATTAATGATCACATCTGATAAAGAATCTAGAGTAGCACAGTTTAACCCTTCAGAAATATTAAATGATTTTCAGGTCCCCTGACATTAAAGTCTTTAGTAAAATATATGGTTTATTGAAAGAGCACTGTTATTTTCCTGAATATCTTAGTCAGGAATTTGGGCAATGAAGGAAGGTGACTTAGTAGAAATAGTACTATGAGGTTTCTAGTAAAATTTCACTGCAGTGAAGTCTGTAGCAAAACTACTAATTATTTCTGCAGGACAGAAGTTTCATACAAGATCTTCCTACTCCGTCCCTACTGCAGTATAATCTTTATGTCAGTGCTTCATTCAGACAGGTAACAACCATTATTTTGTGAGTAAAGCCCTTTTTCTGGGATAAAGAGATCTGAGCATAAATGTCTTGGCAAGTAAGATGCTAGGGAACGAATTGACTCTATCAGTGCGCTGGTGACTCAAAGCCAGGACGTATCTTGGCACGTCATTCCTGTAGCAGCAATGACATTATAACCTGACATGAGTTTTGGATCCCCTTTATCTCTGAAAAAAAGTACTTTGTGGGATGGCTATTACATATTATACTTTAACAAGGGATCATATTTCATAATATGAGGTTATATCACTAAAAACACTTAAAAAGTATTCAGCTGCTAAGAAATAGAAAAAAATACGAACTTTGCTCATTGAGAGAAAATTGTTTCTGTGTTTTCCTTTCTTGAAGGAAATATTGCATAAAAGCATTATTGATAAATTTTTCCTCTATCATGCAATCAATAGAAAGAATGTTACCTCAGCCTTTACATTAAGTCTTGTTCCTCTGGTCATTTTGATTAAATGGTACGTGGTCTCTGTTCTCAGGACACTAAGGGGAATTGACCTCTGATTTCTTCAGGTGACTCTGCCCTCATTTATGCCTTAGGCACCAGTCCAGGGATACAACTAGAAGTTAATTGTCTAGACACTAGGGAAGGGAAGTTAATGAACTGGAAAGCAGTATTGAAATGTATCCTTTACTAACTAACATACACATTTGCTGGCTCTATGAAACAATGTCCTTGGAAAGGCCACTGCAATAATGGCAGAGTTTCAAAGGGAAGCCCTCTAGATATTTCCTTAGGTCTTTTATATCATATGCAATTGCATATTGACCTACAGATGTGGACTCATGAAATCATACAAAGTAACATTCTAGAGCAACCTTCCAATACTCCCTGTAGGCCTGGGTTGGGTTTAAGGTGGTTCCTATTTAGTTTATGAAAGAACTTATGTGTTTGATAACTAGTGATTGGACTGGACTGGATCAGTCTCACGTTGCTTTGATTCTCTATGATACCTTGAGGGTGATCACCAAAACTTTCAGGTTCCTCTATCTTTCGAGCAAATTGCTCATGATTTTTTCACAATCATTTGCTTTCTTCCTGAGGAAACAGAATAAAGGATCTTTCAAACCCGCAACAGATACTTAGAGGGAGAATACAAGATAGCTTTCTGCCTGATGCCCATAGCTAAGTTGCTCTCCTTTGTTTTCTGCTAAGAAATGCATCTGGCATACTGGGTAGAGGTGGAGATGAGTGACTCACGCTTTGCATACATGATGTATGAAGTCATGATTCTTCTTAGGAATACCAAAAGTTGAAAATCATTCAGGCATGCCACTGCAGAAGATGATCCTGCTTGAAGTTACCTCTATAGCCCTGCCTCACCATTCCCAGTGTATAGGGAAGAGGAGGATGCTTCTCTTGCTTCCTCTTCCAGGCACTACATGCCCAGAGGCTGTGCCAGAGTGCACTCAACTAGTGAAGCCTCTCTGGTCTATGCCTACAGTCAGAAATGAGTGGCTTATTCTTTTCTGTTGGGAGAAGAGGAGGATCTAATTCCTAAGTAAGATGTCTCCCTTTCCTCTTGTGGGAGGAAGCTGCTGTGAACTTTGCTTTCCTTGTTACCGGCACATAGCCATATGTGTTCTGTCACTAGTTTGCCCTTGTAAGTCTCCGATTTGTGAGCTGGGTATCTTGAGGTGCCAGGGCCAGGCTGTTTGCCAAGTTCCATTTGAGGTCTCTTTCCCACGTGGCTAATTACGGCGGGTGTGTTCTTCTTCCATCTGGCATGAGGTTTAAATTGCACTGTTGCAACTTCAGAAGGTTCCAGTGTAGGTGGTGAGACAAAAGGCTCTGCTGCGAGGGCTCAGAGCTGTTTGTCTGTTCTGGACCTACTTGTTCACATGAGGTGTTAACACTCCTGGAGTCTCTGTGCTTAACCCTAGAGAGGTGTCTTTTTACGTCCATGACCGCTTTGATGCATGAGTTTTACTCCAGTGCTTCTGACTTGTTCTGCGTTGGTCTGGGATCATAAGGCTTGTCTTCTATATGGAAGAAGACATAATCTTTCCTTCCTTTCTGTAAAAGAAGATGGCTGTACTTTTGATTTGTCTTACAGGGTAACTCTGGGAATGTAAGCCTCTGGGCAAAGAGAGGCTTTTTTGTGTGCTTTTTTTCTTCCTCTTTCATCCTCAACAAGCACAGGCATAATTCTATCTAAAGAAAAGCCATGCTGTGAGCAATTACATTTTTTTGAGCCGTTATTACTACGTTGTTATGGGTGCACCTCATGGGCAAGCTGAATTTCTGAGCTTGCTTTAGTGACTGCATCCTGCCAACAGATTGGTTCATATTCTGGGAGCTGGTTTTCCACTTTCATTCCTTCTGGTCACAGATTTTCATAAATAACAACTCAGGATGTGATTTATTGCTCCTAAGTATTGTCTCTACCATATCAGTTAAATAAATACACATTAAGCATAATGATAATTGGCTGATGTTCCTCAGGGTTCACTCCCTGGCCTTCTGTTCTGTGCAGTTCACACAATCCATATATGTAGATTACAATAATGAATAATCAGGGTTGTAGAAGAAATATATTTTGCTTACCATCGACATATTTCAGCCTCTATTAGTGACAGTGTTTTGCTGAAATGAAAAACTGAATGTCCATAAACCACCTGCACTTTAGGGGAGTTTGGATTTAGCATTTGAAACAGTTAGCTGAGTAACTACTGTCAAGAACTTAAAGTACTCTGCCTTCAACTGGCACATTTTATAGTAAAGATGCTATTTGTCATTCCCATAACAGAAGGTAAGTATTTATTTCTCTTTTTGTTTCTAAGACAAAGAATAGAAAAAAAGAAATAAGAAGTTCTTCCTATGCTTTTCAATCAATGTTTATAGTAAAATGCATTTTTTCACATGTTTCTTATTATCAGTAACTAATAACAGAAATTCTAATTAGTGTTATGGATGGCTTATAGATTCTACTGTTTTAAACTAATCTATATTTCACACATTTCTAATTAAAGTGCAATAATACTTTGAGAAGTTACTCCTAAAGTGGCTGGGGGGGAACAATCACAATTATTGTTCTTATTTTATTTCCTGGCCTCTTAATGAATTCTGTATAAACCATATCAGGAAAATTAATTTTTAAAATATCCAACTATGCAAATTTAATCAGATATGGAAGTCAACAGGGGAACATTTTACAATTTTCAACATATTATCTGTAGTAATTTTTTTTAAGGAGATTTTTTGAATGAATCCATTGATGCTGCAGGACCCACATCTCTTTTACATTTGTGTGCTAATTTTTATTTTACCCATTGTGATTAAAAAGGGGTAAAATCTTATTTTCTTCACACAAACGCATAGACGCTAAAAGTACAGTTGACAAATGCACAAAAATGTGCTTTACAACAAACTAATTAATGTGTTTGACAGGCTGTACCTTTGTGTACTTGTTCTAGTATAGCTATTTGCCTTTTTTGCAACAAGTGACAATGTTGGCTCATGTTCCTCTTGGAATCCATTATAAACTGCATATCTTTTCTGCAGAACTGCTGTCTAGGTAATAATTCCTGATCCTGTGTCATGCAATTGATTATTCTTGGCTATATATGTGCCCTCTTCCCTGCTGAACTGTATTACTTTTTTTCAGCCTGTTTCCCTATTTGTCAAGATGGTATTGATTTCTAATGCTGCTCTCTAACATAGTAGTGGTATATTCCAGGGTGATATCACCTGCTGATTTAGTGAGAATAATCTCATTTCTACCATTCAGGTATTTAATAAATATATTCACTAATATAAATATATTAATTAAGAACAAATAAAGAGCTCTGCAAAACCACACTTAATATTTCTTTCTATTTTGATCACAAACCACTGATATTCACTCTCTGCTAACAGTTTTCCAGCCAGTTTTGCAATCTGTAATAGTTTTTCTATAATAGTTTTTTTCTGGACCAGACTTCACTAGCCTGTCTGTAAGAATGTCATGTGAGAAAGTATCAAAATCTTACTAGATTTGGGAAATAGAGGAGATTGACTGCTGGGAAAAAGGTTCCTGAGAAACCTTACCGGTTACTGAGAAAATTGATTTGACATGTTTTATCTTTGTCAAACCCATCTGTGCTCTTCTTCCTCTCTTTGTACTCCTCGTATCTCTTTCAGCTGGTTTGTCTGTCCATTCCTGGACTGAGGTTACCCTGGTTGATGGTTCCTCAGCTCCCACCCCACACCTCTGTGTAGAGATAAGTCTGTGTCAGCTCGTACCTCACTTGCCCTCTTCAAGCTGTGCAAAATAACTGCTAATGGATCTGAAGTTCTTTATATTGTGAAATTCTTCAGGTTTAGCCATTCAAAAACAACGAAGCTATAAAAATATCCTGTAGCCTGTTGCTGCCCTACTTTTTTTCCTCCTTACTGCTACTTTCTCTCCCTAACCCCCAAGAGAAAAAACAATACATGGAAATAAATATACATTTAGAACAAAAAGAAGACCAGACATTCTATATGTTGCATTTCTATTGATCTGAGAAACTTGGAGCCTTTACTATTACTAGGCTATATTAGTAATTTAAGATGACTTCCAGATATAAAACATGAGGCAAAATAGCTGTGAAATGATGAGCTCCCCCGTGAAATTGTTTCATTTCACACTCAGGAATGTATTTATTTTATCATGACAAGAGGGCAGCACTGCTGAGCTGAAATATTGTTTTAGGGTTGATAAGGTTCAGCCTTATCCTATTAATGCATTTCTGATTATCTTGTAGATAGCAGGTATTACACAGCAGCCTCAAAGGTGGAGAGAAAGCAGTATTATTGCCACACACTTGCCAGGAAAAAAACTGCAAAAGGCTTTGAATAGGTAAAGGACTGTAGAAATGTTAAAGGTTATCACTGTAATCCAAGTATAGGATCTGTGTAAACTGATGGTGTTCGAGGGGCTAATAGGATACAGTGTTTTATGATTGCTGAGAGTCTAGTACCTAACTTTCATCTTGTTTGAAAGATGATTTCAGGGCCAGGACTTGTATTGGGACCTTCAGGATCAGCATTATTTCTGCAAAAACTTGGCTATTCTTACAGCATCACTTTCCGATCTCAGAAACTTTTTAGACAATGTCAAAGACGACATTTGCAATGCTGACATACAGTAACGACTTCGGGAATATTTTGTGAAGGTTTCAAGATTTTATTAAGACCAGGATCATTCATTTACCATTTCCTCTGAAATGTGAGACATTTGCAATTGTCATCGTAAAAATGTGTCCTATTAGTCCACTGTTTATGCTGTAAAACAACAGACAGTGAGGTTTGTTTTTCCCCCAGAAAACTCCCACAAACACAAACTTTCTGTTTGCCACCTTAACTGTGTTCTTAGCCCTTTTTCCAAAGGAAAGGCGCTTATAGAACCATCGTATCAGTTTGCCTTGCACCCTTTAGTCTGGTGGACAACTCAGCCCCCTTGGAAAGAAGGCTGGAGGGCTTGCGGGTTCATGTCTCACATCCGGAATGTTCACCTTGAATACCCGTCCTCCCGCTGGGTGCCAGCAGGTGCTGGGTGCCATTGCAGGAGGGAGGAGGTGGCTAGCAGGCTGGCAGGGCACCTACAGCCCTGGGCTACCTGGGCTTTTTGTGAGACAGGTAGGGGACATGGCTTGGAGCTGAGAACAGCAGTTGTGTAAAGCTGATGGTACTGAGGTCCATCCACCTGTGGATGGTAAAGCTATAGGTTTTGCTAGCTTTTCTGCTCACAGGACTAGTTGTTGGAATAGCATTTTATCATCTTTATTAATGATACAGCATTACATTAGATGATTAAACTGTTGGGGTTTGCTCTATCAGATGTTCAATCTGCTAGCTATTTGTATATGCATTAAAACAGAGATCTCTGTGATGTCACAACTTTCTCTTAAGAGAAAAAGCACTGTTTTTGTTTTTTGAAGAAAAGAATAATTTCAGTGTTGCTTTTTTTTACCATTTTACCCTCTTTTGGTCCCAGCTGTTTATTAATCTAAAGGAATATAGGGATTACCTTCTCCATATTAGCGATGTGCCGATTCTGGTGTGTCTAGAGGCAACATCTGAGTGACATAATTGAACTTGGTGCTGAGACTGTTTTAATTACATTAATTTTAATTATATACAGTACATTTTAATTACATAGACTGAGACAGAGGGGCTCCCATCTATTAAGATCCTCTGCAATGCATTTGCATAATGGGACCCTATTTCTGTGTGCAGTGTTACAGTTCTTGATGGCTTCATTATTGGTGGAAGGTGATTTTTTAAAAAAAATTCATTTACATTTGTGTTTTTAGCAAGCACATTTAAAAGCCACCTGACAGCCTTCATTCCCCTGCACTGAAAAGATGCATTTTTAAACCAAATATTAAAATTAGAGGAAAAAATTAAAGAAGCTTCTTGTCTGTGTGTTAGACAATTCCTGTGCCAGACAGGGCTTCCAAGGACTCAACTGGGAAACCAATTAGTTTTTACAGCAGTTGGGGAGCACTCATGTGTAATAGATGAATAATGCCCTACCTCTCTATTCACTACAAAAACCACACGGCTATGGTCAAATGTGTGTTGTCAAGGGACATATTTTTATTGGCAAATATAGATTTCCCAAAGGGGACTTTTATCTCTGCTACCTTTCTTAGACCCCATTTTTATGTCCCTGCTGGGGCCCAAGCTACATGTATCTTCTTGTGTGCAATGTGGTATCTTCCTTGAGTCCGTGAAAAGGTCTCAGGCTGTGGCCATGTCCTGTCCTGTGCCCTTGACACCCAAACCATGCAGGGTAATTAATTTCCCTTCATAGGAGCATTATGATGAACCCCTGGCACAGGGCTGTCTTGGTTGTCCTATTAACCCTCAGGCCACTGGTGACCCCAAATACTGGGCTCAAAATCATGAGTCTCCACCACAGGAGAGGTACTGGTTGGTTAATCATATTGTGACATTGTTTGTTTACAGTGACCTTGTCCCTTTGCATTTTGTGGTGTTCTTTGGATATAGATAGCACCTTTAATTTTTGAAAAAGCTAACAGGATCAGAGTCTGCTGTCTGAAACATTCACGGCTGTCATTTACTTCTGCTGCCTAAAGTCACAAGGAAACACTAGTGGATCACTAGTCACTCTGATACTACATTAATTCATTGAGCCTAACCTCAACATCTTTTTCTTTCACAGGGCAATATTTCTTTACTTGAAATGCCTTTCTTATGGGATTTTTGGGATTTTGGGTTTTCTTCCTTCTCTTTTCTACTGAAAGACATTCATTCTCAAGTGACACACATACAGTAGTAAATAAAGCAAGGAACAAATTATAATTTGTTTGGGAATAGCAATCCCTAAACTAAATGAATGTCTAACTCTGGGGGGTTATTTTTGGATGCCTCAAATTAGCAATCTTGAATTTGGATTGTAAGTACACATCCAAATATACCTGAGTGATTCAGTAATTTATGTTTGGTCTTTGAAAAGGAATGCAGCACATGATGAGGTTTGGGGCACAATCAGATGGACTAACCCATCTAAGCTGATTAACTACCACATACATCATGTCCTTTTCTATTTTCTGCTTTCAAGTGGACGTTTCCCCCGCCCCATTCAGATGACTGCTTCCTCCATTTATCTTTGACCTAAATCATTCTGCACAACTGGGTAAGACAGTAGTCACACAGGTAAACTGGCATGTGTAGGGGGAAGGAGGCACAATTTTCGGTATAGGGATAGTGATATGCAGCTGGAGATAATAATGGTTAACTTTGAATCAGAAATAGATAGGGTAGTTTAGCCTGTAAATTCTCAGAATACTAAACTGCTTTGATTAGCACACCAAATTATGACAGCTGGTCAGATATTTTCTAGTGATATTTTATTGACAATAAATGATTCATGGAAAAATCAGTTCTTTGCCTCTCTGGAAAATCTTGATTTTGATACTTCCCAATATTTAAGAATTAATTAATTAATAAACTCAATATTTATTTTAATTAATTCAGTATTTAATAAGAAAATGTATGCTGGGTCTAGTCTCATCTGAAGCAAAATTAATCTTTTCACTGAAATGAAATAAAATACTTAAATTCAAATTGGTTTAAGAAAATATTCATAGAATTTTCTTTAGTTCATTGCTGACTTAGTTGTAGTTTGGGTCCCTTTCTCCCTTATCAGTCACATTCCCTGAAGCACTATATTCTGCATTATGCAGTGTGTTTTTGCTCTGACCAGACTACGCATTGTGAATTGTAAGAATCACATTACTATCAATGCATTTCAGGAGAGACAATTTCACCATATAGCCTGGCCTAGATAGAAAACAGACCTTGTAGGACACCCATACAAAGGTGTCCTCGTATCAGAAACACAACTAGTGCTGTCCTTGTTTAGAAAACTTGCTTGGAGGAATCCTTCATTGAATTTAATTTTGGAATTTCCACCCTGTAAAATGTATTTGTATTCCAAAATGTTGTCATAATTTGGGACTGTCAAGCTGTTGATGTGACACAACTTTCTTTGCAATAAAGTCAATCATAAATCATCAGAATATACTATAAAAATCTTGTGTTTGTTAGTTATTCCTTTGGATCCAGTACCGAACAACTCCTCCAGGAGTGAACAGTTCCAACATCATTATTAGGACTTTTTTTTGTCTTTTTGCTGTGATCATTAATTAATACTACTAACATTAAATTTCATCTTTCATTTTTATCACTCAGCCATTCAATAACATGCTTTAAGTTTGAATGACCTGAAGACATTACTGTGGTGGGATGTCCCTGCTAGAAGCCAAGCTCCCACCCAGCTGCTCACGCATTCCTCCCCACTTAGCAGGAGGGACGGCAGGGAGGGAGAAAACAGGAAAAAATGAGGAGCAAGATAAAGCCAGGGAGATCCTTTAGCAATTAACATAATGGGTAAAATAATACTTGATATGGGGAAAGTTAGCTTAATTTATTGCTGTCGTGGTTTAGCCAAAACCAGGACAATTGCCAATTGTTCCTCTCTGCTGCTCCTTCCTCCTCACACTTTTCTTCTGCTCCAGCGTGGAGTTTCCACAGCCTGCAGAGAGTACCTGCTCCACCATGCAAGGCGTGACCCCATACTCCCACTTCATGTACCGTAAGGATATTTCACACATGCATTTAGCTGGAAGCGTGCACATTTGTAGCCTGTACAGCACTAGCTCTCATGCATTCTGCATCAGAAAATTGTGCTGGATCATCTGGCAAAATTTACTACAATTATCAGAGTATAGATTTTTTATAAAATTAAACCATTAGACTGTCTTATGAATTTCAACTTCGTAGTTGGATCTGTAGAGATATAAGTGCATGCAATATATTTGTTACAAGAAAATGCTCTATAACGTCCTTCATGCACACTGTCCTTGAATGCAGTGTTGCAGTCTTAAAACCTATGGGATGCTGCTTTGCTCAGTATTTTTGAGTGTACTCCACGAATGATATGAAGTCAAAGGCAATCTTTCTTTCACTGTCAACAGGTCCTGGTCACTAGTCAGGAGCAGGATTCGGTTCAGGTTGTGGAAAGTAGCTGATACAACATGAAAAATTTGTGCAAAAAATCTCAAACTGCAGAAAGGATACATAGGGACAAAGGAAAAAAATTGGATGGAGGATGAGGGGGGCTGGATGGACTGAGCACCACAGGGCACAGAAAAAAATTGAAAATCAGAAATAGAGTGACTCAGGGACAAGAAGAATGAAATAATTTTGTTAAAGGGGAAAGACTCCTTTTCCTTATCTGAGGAGATGCAAACCCAGACTGGAGCACGACAAAAATCAGGTTTTCAGATGAGGTCTGTCATTTCAGAAAACAGGGGAACTAAGCCTTCCCTCCTTCAAGGGGTGCCACAAGCCCCAACTGCACATTTATCCCTCCTGCCAGCCAAAACTGGTATGCCAGAGCAGGTGATGTTACATACTCTCTTGCAAAAGGGAAGTTAAACTTTATTGTTACCTTATTTTCTTAATATTTGAATTGCCTCCACAATTAGACTATTAGCTTGACTAAAGACAAAACTGTTCATCCATTTACTGTTGTCCTCAAGAGGGAGAAGGAATTTGAAACAACTGTTTATACCAGCACAGGGGCTAATGAAGGCTAATGCTCCACGCTGCTTGCCTCTTGCTGAATACATATTTCTATAACATTTCCACTGAATTATATCTACATATTCCTGTGCTGGAGTCTGGAAATCAATTCTAACTTGATTTCAGGATGTCAGTCATGGGTTGTACTGTGGCAATATTTAATCTGCTGCTCTCTTCAGGATGATTTGCTACCTCAGAAATAAAGTTGGAAAGATTTTGTTTTCACCTTGACTTTGTTTTATTTTGTTTTCTTCTTCCAGATACATTTTGCTCTTGCCTGTATTACAACCTGAATAGGAAGTAAGCACATGGGTTAGTTCTTTTTGCAGCACTGTGAATTTGAATTTTTTCTTGTTTTGCATTTACTTATACCATTTATAAGACTGACAGCTCTGATCACTGAAGTGCTCCGAACTCTGAGCAGACAATCAAATCTCCAACTTTCATTTTACAGTCTCAATTAGAACTCAGTATTACCAATCAATTAAAGAATAAATAGAGATGTGCTGACTCATTTGGAAAATTAATGGCTTTGGCAGTGAAGGAGAGTGGACACAGCAGATGTTTGATGTCTGCCCTTGAGTAACTTAAACACTAAAGCTGGGATTGGATTCACGACCAGGTATAATGTCTGAAACAAAAACATTTTCTGGTACACTGGCTCACATCAGTCATATTCCACCACTCGTTTTCAAGCCACAGTGCCATAACAATATTTTTCTGGGTGGGGAATGCCTGAGCTGAGTATTTTGCAAAACAACTTGCCTAAAGTTATTTTACTTATTGCTTGCATACAGGGAGGAGCATTACGTAAATGGATAAATGGATATAAAGAAGGGAATGGTTCTCTTCAGTATTTTTCTCTTTTTTGGATATCAAAATAGTCATGTGTTTCAGACAGAAGGCCAAATTCTCAGGCCATGCTTTGATTAGTCCTATTGGAAATCAGCTCAATAAGATTTGACAAGACTTAGGCAGGAAATGACTGTTTGTCCCATGAAACAATAAGAAGTTAAAAAAACCAACAAACAAAAAAACCCCAACAAACCAAACAAACACCACCCCACCCCCCAAAAGTTCTGAACTGGGATAAGAGAGCCTTTTTCATATATTTCTCCAAAAGAAGTAGGAACCAGAAACATTTCCCTGTGCTCTCAAAGATCCTGAAGGTGAAGACAATCTTTGGGTTATAGAAGACCTGAAATAAAGTTCCAGCAGTTCTTCTGGTTATTTATACAAAGTGAAATATCTCTAGCGTTATATAATCTTTGCAGCCCAGATATAAGGATGTTTGCCTGTCATGTCCTAGGAAGCGTCCACAGCTACTCACTCTCCCTGGCCCGGGACCGTTTTTCAGCAGCTGAAAGCCCTCAGATGCTGGGGGTTTGGGGAGATCCCCTCCATGCAGCCAAGCCGCTGCTGTGTGCTCAATCACCTGGGCCCCGAGAGTGCGAACCTCAAGTCTGGTCACTAATTCAGGCAAAGCAGGCTGTGACCATGCACTCCCCACGTTTTGGAG
Organism: Pelecanus crispus; assembly: GCF_030463565.1. Classification (NCBI taxonomy): domain Eukaryota; kingdom Metazoa; phylum Chordata; class Aves; order Pelecaniformes; family Pelecanidae; genus Pelecanus; species Pelecanus crispus. The sequence goes on along the minus strand of NC_134646.1, from coordinate 59,550,949 downwards.
GCACCTGGCCTCTAGGGATTAATGTGGTGCTTAGGGCCATGGTTTAGTGGTGGACTTGGTAATGTTAGGTTAATGGTTGGACTTGATGATCTTAAGGGTCTTTTCCAACCAAAATAATTCTATGATTCTATTTTGAGGTGCTCCACTGTCAGTTTATGTCACTGTGCAGACACATTTGCAGGTACCTTCTATATCAGTACAGTAGCAAGGACTCATTATGCAGATTCACTAGGGAGCAGCATCCTTTAGACACACTGAGTGGGTGATGTTCTCCCTCCAAAAAACATATGTGCTCCTGGGCAGTGACACTAAATTCCTGCAAACTGCATGATGCATTGAGTCACCAGCACTGCTCTAAAGGGAGCAAGGACAAAGAAATCCTTGCTGAAGCACCACTGCACTCTTCTGCTATATCTGGAGTCCTTCGCACAAGCTGAAGCAAGGACAAGATTTGCCTTTTAGCACATCCTGGTGGCTTGCACACAGGGAAATGACAGAGAGAGAAGTGGAAATAGGAGCAGAGAAGGGTCATAGATGCACTTTAAAGAACTTAGGGTTTAGTCACCTCACATACACAGAATGAAACAATGGAGGTAGCCTTGGAAAGAAAGCAGCCTGGGAGGTGATAGCAAAGAACATAAGAGACCGTAATAAATACAGTACTGTCGTACGTGTTCAGTGTAACTGCTTTCTCCCTCTGATATCCCAGTGCTCTACAAATAACTTTTATGACCTAATACAATCATGCTTTTTAATAAAAGGATGGTTACAACTCTTAGCAGCTAATAACAGAGATGTTGAGAACCATCAGTAGCTTTATTTTATTTTATTTTGTTAACTTTTCTGAAGTGAACGATACTGGCACCTATTAGCAGACCTCTCCAGAGGGATCACATACTTAAACCTATGCATCCTAACTAGAAGATATAGTTTTTAATACCCCCTAGACCTGATGTGTGTGGTGCAGGCATCCAGTTATAAAGGATCCATTCCCCAAAAGAAATGGACAAATTTTTTGCTAAAAATTCCAGTTTAAAACCAGAATTATCCATTAGAAAACAGCACTGCATTGCCCTTTCATATTGGTATCCATAGGTTATACAGTGGGCTCCATCCTTGGTGAGCCATCAAAGTACATTATCAGTGCTCCAGCTATGATGTCTCATGAGAAATGTAGTCTGATTGAGAGGTCTGATCAATACAAGAAAAGAGGAAATGTGAACATATAAGCGTTATCTGTGATGAAATACTACAGCAACATTTTCCACTACAAATCTTGGTGGTATCGATTACATTTCTAGCTATTTAAAAACATATTTTCCTCAGCAAAAACACATTTTCATGTCAAATTCTAGTTTCAAACAACTAAATTTCATCAGCTGTAGCTGCAAGTCATCAGTGTTTGGCAGAATTCCTTGCTGGTTGCCTGATGCTCTGCATATCTGTATTACTCTCATTCCAAAAAAGAACTAAATGTTTCACTTGGGCAGAGACTTCCAACAAAAAAGGTTAATCAAATATAGGGGAACAGATTGCAGGAAAACAGAATGAATGCATCAGCCACACATGACTAAATTCTGCTTTAGAGTTTGCTAGAACTACTGACGGCAGTGTCCCCATTCTTATTCAGCTTTAACTCAGCAGACTCTGGCTGTTAGTACTTTAGTGCTATAGACACTTGTAAAAACCTCATTAAATTTAGGGTGTTTAAGGTAACATTTTGGTGTATGGAAAGGCCTCCTAATGGGTTTCAAAGGGATGCTGAGTTTATTGTATTTTGAAAAAAGACACCTCAGAAATGGAAGTAAGTTATGAACATGTCATCTGAAAATTATGGGTCGGTCTTGCTCATAAAATAAAGAAACCTTGTTTCCACATACTGAATTTAAAAGAAGACATCAGTCTACAGTGCCTTGAGTCTAGTCTGTGAATAAAAGAAAAGAATTTCCCTCAGTGCATATATTTGATAAATCAAACTCTATAAACAGAATTGCTAATGGAGATCCCCAGGCCTAAAGAGATAACAAGCAACAAGCTGAATATAGAACACTGTTGGAAAATGAGTATTTTCTGTGAAAAATGCTAGGTGAAGAACACCAGCATCATTCACCATTAGTCAGCAGTTCTAAACACTGTGGGGATAAGGACAGTTGCCTTCCAAGCTCCTGTCCGTATGGCTTCCCAGGCAGCCTGCGGGCTCCTGCTGGTGCCATCACCCACACAGCTTTGCTCAGCTCATGCAACTTCAGTGTTTTATTCTAGTTCATCAAATTCACTTCTGCCCATTGTTAGCATTGTAGAAATAAACTAGGTGGTCCCTCAGGGTACTCTGCATGCTGAGTTACTAAAAATCCATAATATATTTACACACGCAAGCCCCAAAAAACCATTTTGTTTGTTTGTTTTCAAGTGCCAGTACTGTGCAGTCCAGCTTGTGGGTTCCTGGGGTAGGACTGTATGTTTTAGCTCTCCCACATCTCTTTTTTTTCCTGGCAAAGACAGACGTTCCCAGTCAGGTAGGTTAATTCATTTTCTTAGCCAAATGCAAATGTCATCTAACTTACCAGGCAAAAACTACTGCAATTCAGGACTGCAAAAGGTCATTAAACCAGACCTACCCCACAAACAGCATAGATGCCATCTGATGGGTAAACATGCCACGGAGCTTCTGACACCCTCTCCTTCGCATAAGATCCTATTTACTCTTTTTCTGCTCTGGTGGTGTGGTCACAACCAGTTG